>NW_011645780.1:54587-77284 GCF_000223845.1 Gregarina niphandrodes | reverse complement strand
CCCCCCCCCCCCCTTAAAGATTTCGCCCGCAACCAAACATACAATGAACTATGCATGCAAGTCAAGCAAGTATCGCGCGTGAAAATGGGGCAACAGCGAATAGAGGGTGGTGGTTAGCTGGTGGTGGCCAACGCCATGACAATTCGACCTGCGCCACCACAATAGTCCCGGATGACGTCGTCAGACGTCATGAACGTCTCCCGTGTGTTGTGAGCGATGCAGTCAAGGAAGGTTGCTCCTGAGGGCGTGTGGTCTTTGCGCATTTTCCGGCCGGCCTGTTTGGAGATCTGCGTCCAACTGTCCAAAGCTCCCCAGTTGGAGGTGAGCAGGAGTTCGATGTTGACATCCTGTCCCAGCTGTGCTACGATGTTGGCTATGGCGTGGAAGCCTGACCCAGACATGACTGACTTTGGTCGTGGTTCCAGATAGCATTCCACCAGAAGAGAGAACAGGGCAGCGAACAGAGTAAATAACCTCTCCGACCGGAGCCAAGTTCCGAATTTGCTAGAGGACGTCAGAGCATCGAAAAGCTGTATTAAGGGACTGTGCAGATCCGACCACTGCGCCGTCTGGTTGTCTGTGTCGTCGTCAGTCATGTCAACCGACTTTGGCTCATCATTTAGTGCTGGTATTTTGAAGCCTCTAGCAATCACGGCGTCGTTGAACTCTGGTTTGCTTGGAGAAAGCTGGTACGCCCCGGCAGCTACTTTGAGAATTTTCTCCATTTCCATCGCCTGAAGGTCCTCGGCTCGTTCGGAGACGAGGACCGTGAGGAGGTGGAGGATGGCCTTGACATTGGACTGCAAAATCCCGAAGGTCTCCATGAGCAGATTCTGAATTTCTTTCGGCTCCTGGATTCGTTGCAAGACTTTGACTGCCAATCTGCGAGCGGTGACAGCAGTGGCATCACTGGTGGAGTTAGCAAGGCAAATGCCCAGCTGGATCCACGTGGGTGCTGCCGTCAGCGTAATGAACGTTTGGTAGGGTAAGTTTGAGACAAGTCTGCTGACGCAATTCATCATCGCCCGTTTTCCTTCGGTTTCTTCATAGTTGAATTGGGCAAGTATTTTCTCCAATCGCTTCGTAAACGCGCCCGGCTTCATCGGGAAGTACGCCATGAAATTAGCAATGCAACCTAGCCCGATGGTACTCATACGATGGATAGCATTCTTACCAAACTGGACCTGGGCGGAAGCATGCACCGTAGTGAGCTTGATCATCAAGTCGGCGATCGACCAGACGTTATAAACGTCTTCAGAAGACAGCCGGAGATTAATAAACGCCTCATGTACGTCGTACTCGGCCGGAATCGGAACTCCCTTATGTTGTCGGCGATATTCACGGCTTTGGGGCCGCCGAATCTCTCTCGTGATCAGCATTACAATGTCTTCAAACAGAATTACAACGCTAGACTTCAATAACAAGCTTGCCGCGTCGAAACACTCGTTCTTCAGCAATATATGGATTTGATTTAACAACTTGCTCCTCAACTCATCCGAAAAGGACTCATCAGCAAACCGTTGCTGCTTCATGTAGTATCGAAGCAGCTCAGCTGCTCCCACCAGCTCCTTGGCTTGCACCATGTTGGGCTTTAAGGGACAGCCGGCAAATACATTTAATAATTGTTTAATAATCGCGTTTGATTGCGCATCGAACACGTGCGACAATTTTGGCAGCGGCCATTTAACTAACAACCGTTGGCATTGTGCGAAAATTTGGCCGCAGGGAAGGTGCCATTCAGTCTCTCCCGAATTATATATGTCCGTACAAAGCCATACCAAGTTGCCTACTAGTTCGTCGAAAGTGTCAATAGAATTAATGTACTGTACCTCCGTCATTGAAAGAGTCATCTTCCTCTTCGGAATGCTTCCGAGCAGCTTTTCCATATACTTGAGGCACGACGACCCTACGATTCGTGCTTGGAATCCAAGGTCATAAGCTCTCTTATTGCCCATTATAGACCGCAACAACCCTTCACCTTTGGCGGCTCCTGGCTGAACCGCGAAATATTCGTCTCTTTTAGTCACGCCCGTTCTCTTCTTCCTGCCTCGTCTGGGAATGTCATCTCCCTTCGCTTCGTCCATAGGTGTATCCAACATCTCGGAATCTAGCACCATTTTCTCCCGTTGTATTTTGTCTCGAAAGAGTTTAAAGTCATCATAATACTCTCGCTTCTGTCCTTCCAAGACCAGTGTGCAAATGCTCTTTGTCAAGCGGTTGTAAAGAAGCTCAATCTTTTCCTCATATGATAGCATGCTCGAGTAGCTGAGGCCCTTGACTGCTGCGTCCATAATTTGTTTGCAACGTTCCAAATATCGCTTATTGAAAATGGCGGTTTGAGAACTAGCACTCTTTCGCAACACTGTACCAGGTTCCAATAACCCAGTAAGACCATCAAAGACCGTTACCAATGCTTGTTTGGAAAGGAACATCGACAAGATGGTTGTAATATCGGCCGAGCTAAACCTACCGAGGTCGGGATCGATCTTCCGTTTTAGCGTTTCATTCAATCGTGCTTTAGATCCAGAGTCGTCAAAGGCCGATGCGCTCTGGACGTCGGCTACACGATCTAGCTCTGATGTGATCATACCAAGAATGGGCTTCACACATGAGTCCAAAGCCCTGATATCTGTCTCAGATATCCGATGAGGATTAGACCCTAAACATGCTTGCAATACTCCCAATGCAGTTACAATAAGACTTGCCGGTCCAGATCCCTTGCTCATCTTGGTGCCCAGTAAATCCAGCACAAAAGGCAAATCCGCTAGTCCAACAGACTTCATGAAAAATTCTAAAGACTCACGAGCTCGTTGACGAATTCCATACTTCTTCGCTATAAGACAGTCGCCCAAATGACCAACTATAGAATACAACTGGGCTCTCCTCTCACTGCCTTCTAAACACTCCACGAAATACAACATGCTTCCAACCAACTGGGGGCGAATGTCTTTCCCCTTGCCACCGGATTCCTTGCCCGAATATTTACCACTGGATGGAAAAGCCGCAGACTTGTATAATGGCATCAGCACTTTGACTACTGACTCTCTCAAGGCCGCCATCTTCCTATCCAGCTGCTGCATTTGTTCTTGGTCTGGAGTCTGGTCGGAGCCAGAGATGAGATTGGATTGAGCCCTTTTGATTTCGTTCATTTTCTGAGGGATAACAGAGGCCAGCATAGCAAGAGCATTTACAAGAAGATCTTGTCTTGAAACCTGTTGTCTAGATAAATCCTCTTTGGAAGTGTAATCCTTCTGCTTTATGTGATTCAGCGCTTTATATGTTTTATTCATGACTTGCACACACGTGTTATACTGTAACCGATTTAAAGCCGCCACCATCACTTTGCACGCTTCCTCGCCAAGACCAGTATGGACGGAATCAGCTGAGAACCCAGCATCCTGAATCATCTCGTTCAAAGCGATTGGTACAATGATGGTCGACAATGTATACGTATCAATCCGCTCAATCATGCTTCCGATAGCAGCAAATGCGCTAAGTCTCGTAACCTTCTGAGCGGACGCTAATTCTTTGAATATACTGTAATCATCTGTCACCTTTTCCACTTCAATGTGATCTGACATTGATCTTGTACTCAATGACCGTACATACTCCACTAGCTGCCCATTTCCAATACGACCTGAGCTATTGATGATTCTAGGGTCGTCAATCACGTCATATGAGCATAGACATAATAAACTGTGGAGACTCCAATTGACATTTTTTAGTGTTGGCGTTGTATCTTTCTTCGACAACACATTCTCCTCGGACAATATATTCTCCTCGGACAATATATTCTCCTCCGACAACATATTCTCCTCCGACAACATATTCTCCTCCGACATCAAGTTAAAGAATTTATATTCAGCAGCGGGTAAATACTTAGACACAGAGCTGATGTACTGAATTATTCTGGTCAGAATATTTAGGGCAACAAGTTGAATCTTTCTATTGGTATTATTCAAACATTTGTATACGACCTTGAAAACATGATTCCTAAGATATTGTGTAGTCTTATATGAATTATACCACATCATTTCAATCAATTTCTGGTCCTTGATATTTTCCGAATTAATAATACCACTGGAATAAACCTTTTTGCATAATCCAATTAATTGACATGGTTGTAGTAAGTTATTCCAGAAACGCACCAGCAACGTAGACACACCTAGATCTACATGTTCACGCGTTTGCAAACATAGGATATGAGATGCTAGGAGTATAGTATAATCGATTGACCAGCTTAAATCAAATTCCTGCTGCTGTTCCTCATGCGTTCTATGTTTGGCTTCTCTGTTTCTCCCTTTGGTGAATTTCTGAAGGAATTTATGCCGCTTCAGGATTGCCTTACTCAAAACCTGATTTGGTTCCCATTCTACTAAACTGAGTAGACCTGAGACAACGTTAATCTGGACCTCAGGATCACCTTCTGACAATGACGTCAAGCCATTAACATTTAAACAGTATATGATGTAGGCCAATAAGGTGTCCCATATACCCGTCGTCGACATGGCTTTCAAGTGTTTGATGCTAGGTATGAATGAGTCCGACAACAAGTTCAAGTTATCCGTCGGGTCTCTGGAAACTAACTTGGAGGGATGATTCTGGTGACGTAAACGTCTCATGTATTTACCCACGTCCATATTCGTATGATATATCAATACAGCTTGCAACATCAACAGGCCCAGGTATTCTTTATTGTCCTCGAAGAAGGGGTCTTGTAATACAACATTGCAGCTGAATACAATATCACCTAACAACCTGTCCACTCTTTCGCTAACCGACAAAGAGATTACATCTGCTGTCCTAGTCATGGTGGTAGTAGTTATGGTGGTGGTACTAGTCACGGCGGTGGTAGTCATGGCAAAGAGCGATCTGTTTACGTTCGCCGTTTTGGGAATGAGGTTCTGGACTCCGTACAACACTCGGCTAATGGTATCCACTAACTGCACCACCCTGCTGCGGCTCTGCGGTGAAGACTTCGTCTCCCTATGGGGAAGCATGGCAACCAATAGTTCCAACAACTCCAAAATGATCAAAGAGTCCTCTTCGCACTTCGGATGCTGGATGCAAGAAACGCCACCGAGAGTTGCCAACAAATTAATGGGATTAGCCAACGTCACAACACCACCCCGGCCATGACGACCATGACCACGATTACTAGGTCCATTAATAGCTCGACTGTCGCGACCAGTAGCAGCATGAACACCAGCGTTTGAGAACAATGATTTAAATATCTGCAAAATGGAGCGGACATTTATCTCTATGAGGACTCTTGCTTGACGTCGAGATTCCTCTGCATCCGGACTCTCTTTCTGAATGAGATCTTCAAGCTCAACTTCGGTCTCTTCGCTTTCATCACTCTCATCTAGAATCTCTCTGTCCTTCTTCTTCCTCAAGCGAGCCAATTTCTGGAAGCGAGCCATCCGTTGTTGATCCAATCTGTCCTTCAGTTTTTGTGTGTCTTGGTCTAATGCGAAGTCCCACAACTTACGAACTATCTCCAAAACTTCCAGTTGCAAAGATGGAGCATAGGCAGCGGCGTGATGCAAGACCGTGTGTAGCAATGCGGGGTCGCTTTTCAATAGCCACAATAAACCACCGTCGTTCCGAGTAGCGCATATGGAGACAAACCTCATAGGTAAGGTCATCTTAGCAAGTTTTACTGAAGCCAACGAGTCATCTTGAGCCTCTAGTGCACCAGAAATTCCATCTGATTCCAATTCCAGTCCTTTTTCAGAACTTGCCAATGATTCATTTAACGTAGCGATAAATTCTTCCTGGATGGACAAGTAGAATTTTCTTAGTAACTCTTCGGCGTAGAAGTAGCTGGAGAATAAGTGATTGATGTAATTGAGAATATGGCGCATTGTAATCCTTCTAAAGTGATTATCACGCTTGTGATAGATAGCCTTGAAGAATCTGGCGAGAAGTTCAAGAGTGAATGGAAGCAGGATGTGTTTGAAATTGATTTCCATAGCTCCGGTTAATTGTTCAAGTAACTCGAAGAAAGCACCAATTTTTTTATGGATTTTACAGTCAGGCAAATGTAGTATGAATCTATGTTCTATACCATTGTATTTAACGTCACAATATTCATTCCATTCCATCCTTTTATTACCTCTTAGATCAAGCCACGGTATTAAATCTTCCACTTTCGAGCCATCATACAACCTGGTGAGCATTAAAGCAAAAAATTGCTTTAAAGAATTATGGGACATATTACAAAGAACTACCAGAAACTCTCTTCTGTCACCATGCTTATCGCTCTTATTCGAATGAAGGAGTTTACAGAACATTACTCGTGTAATTATAAACTCTGCCACCTCACGATCATGATCTGGTAATGAGTCACGTCTTGTTAAATACTCGGATACTACATATCTCATCTTCTTACCACCAAGTATTATTTTAGAAAGCAAATCCACTGTGTTCGAATGAAGCTGCGAATATTTCTCGAGACTAGCTATTGCCACAGATTTTGACGCCACAGAAAGAGACGGAACTTTAACGCGACTAAACACTTTCAATACCAGGTCGTGCAAATCAGCTGCATTCTGTATGTAAATATTCTGGTCCAGATTATAGCAGCATCGACCAAGTAAATCTTCGCAATGCTCAGACACATGTTTCATCGGCATGCAGGCCTCAAGACATTTTAGCACCGGCACCAATGATTTCAGACGGTCCCTGTTTGAAAGACATTCGTGGATCTTGTCGAAAGCTCGCGGGGACATAATGATATGCCTATTACCAGCCGTGACGGTATCGAAAGTCAACTGAGTCGACTTGGTCCCGCCTTGAGCTATATTCAGACCACATTCAACATGGCCAGATTCCACGAGCCCATATGCACCAAGTAAAGTCCAAAGCATTTCCAGTGAAAGTTGTACTAGTGAGGTGTCCTGCATGGACTTGAGTGTTTGTCCTTTTTGCTTCTTGGACGCCCCGGTGCAGATTGCGAGCACACCTCCCAGCATGTTCACCAGGGTTTTGTAGCCGCTGCATTCGTCCACGTAGGTCGCAATGAGATGCCACCTATCTTCGTTGGACAACGGTAGAGGAAGAGATACATCTAATTGTCGTTGCCACAGCACGCCCAAAATATCGGTCTTGCCGCCCCCCATCATCGCAAATGTTTCCGCCTTGCCAAAGGTGCGTTCCGCCTGCAGTCGGTTTCGCACCAGTTTCTGTCGGCGCTCTACCAGGAAGCCGCGCGCTTCTGAGTCATACTCCAAAACGCACCGCTCGAAAGACATGTACATGGCCGCCGTCATTGCAGGGACCATCTGGTCCAAATGGGATTCTCTAAACAAGGTGGCCAGAGTCTCCATCGCCGGCTTCCACAACGGCTGGAACTTTACGGACAACTGGTTCACGAGACTGTATACTCCGATTAAGACCATAAACTCTTTCACGGTCATGCCATTGCGCTTCAACACAACACTGTCATAAACCTCGATACTACTACTGGTACCACTATCGATACCACTACCGGAACCGACAGAAGAAGCACGATCCTCACCACACATGTGCTTCAAGATCGCACCGATTCGACCGATGTACGTCGTCTTCTCATTCAGAGTCGCCACGTCGTTACAGGTGTCATTCAGGATGCAACAAGCCTCCACCAAGAACTCAGGACTATTGTCCCCCACGACCCGTCTCCTTTTCGGCGAATCCGTCTCGGCACTCGTGGCTACGTCCTGCGCGAGATGCGTGACCAACTCGTTCAATAGCGACAACGCCGAAGACCGAATCGAGACGTACGGACACCGAACCGCCGAGACTAACAACTCCATCAAGTCTTCAAGACGCGACCGAGAAATATCAGACAAGGGAATGGTCCGGAGGACCTGGAAGTACGAGAAGGTATCCAAGACTGTAAGCAAATCGACCTCACCTCCCTGCACCCACTCGTCAGTACATCTACAGGCCCGCAGCTGTACGGAACCCGCCGTCTCTGTCTCCCTATTCTCCGCAAATAGACGTTCATTGCCGGCCATTACAAATGCGTCGCTGTTGTCGATTCGCAAAGGGACGCAGTTCCACTGAGCAATGCGGCTCGCTGGGTCCTCGACCTCGAGGATGTTCGCCAACCGCCGACACGCATCAAGGTCGACAGGCAACCCCAAATGACTCTTGGACATGGTGATGATGGCTTCCTCCATTGGGGTCGGGTCCTGCAACTGCCTGACAATGGACAGGAAGGCAGTGCTCAGCGACTTGAGGTTGCTCAACACACTCGACGGGTCGGTAGAGCCATCCGCACTGTCGCCCATCAACGCCTCCGAGCTAACACAACCCGATACACCCGACATGCACTGTGACGACACACACTGTGACGACATGCACTGTGACGACATGCACTGGGACTGCACAATGGACGGCAGTAGTCTTAGACCTCTTTCGATAAGCCTTAGATTCTCCGCCCTCCATTCGGACTGATGACTACTGGCGAGCTTCAGGTCCTCAACTAAGAAGGCCACAGTCCGCATCACCAGCGTGGGGTGTCTCGGGACCAGCGGCGGTTGGTCCAAGAAAGCCGTCGCGACCATGTGTTGTTGGTACTTGGCCTTCGCGGCCACCAAGACAGAGTCCTGGGGGTCAACCTCGAGCGGGATAGTGGTGTCCACAGTGGTCGCCAGCAACAGGCGAGTTAGGGACCGGAGCGCGGCCTGTTCGTATTCGTCCGAGGTGGGTCGACAAAGGTTGAATAGTCCTTCACTTTGCAGTTTTTCACTCTGCAGTTCTTCGCTCTGCATCCCCTCGGTCTGCTCGCCAACGTGATGCAGCCAGTTGCTGAAGACAAGAGGGGGCAGAGCCTCGCACAAGCTGGAGGCGGCAAGTGTCTTGACTACAGGTCCATGGTGCATGATCGAAGAGAGTAGCCACTGGAGCACACGGCGCACGTTCGAGTGGAGATCCTCGGGTAGGGCGTTCTCCCACACGCCCGGTGCGGTCGTAAAGTTCTTGTTAAGACGCGGTTTGTCTGCTACCAGACAGACCGCCAGACGGAACTTGAGGTTACTGCCCATCACACCCAGCGGGAAGTAACGCTCAACGAACCTGCCCAGGTCCCGACTCGCCCAGTCCGCCACGTGCCGCTTGACACCGAGCATGGCACCCACCGCAATCGCTGCCAACACGCCACTGCTGGCCACGTTGTCCTCACTCAGCACGTCCAACAAGTTGAATAGAAAGGCCGCCCTCCTATGGACTAGTCCATGATCTAGCGTCTTCACGCACTCCGTCACTAAGCTGCTTCCTGCTTCGATCACGGCCGTCTCGGTCACAGCGGCGGCGTCCGCCACAGTGTCGGAGTCCGTCATAGCGGGGCCCATGCCAGTCAGGTCGCTGGTTCGAATCGCAGCCTCCTCGTCAGAGACGTCCCTCACCTCTTCATCCCCCGCGTCGGGTTCGTAGCCAACAATGATCCTGTGTTCCTGTTCCTCCTGCTTGAGGGGGCAGTTTTCGACGAGCGAGGTGCACTTTTTGAGTACGTAGCTGAAGACTTGTTGCAAGGAGGGAGTTCCGGGTTGCTCGGAGCCGGGCTCAAGATGGCGAATGCAGTAGGCGAGTGACTCGGCGCTGAAATGGCGTACGTAAGGCTTCTCGTGGAGAAGGAGGCGGGGTACGAAGGTGTCCATGGTCTCCTGCAGGTTCTGCAACACGATGGTCCTAGCGCTGTGGAGGATGCGTGCCAGGACTTGGAAAGTAAGTTGGATGAATTGGACCTCGCTGTGGCGACTGCAGAGGTCGGCGAGCTTGTGGAGCATGGCGATTACGAACGGGGGGTCGGTGAGTGTCCCCAGGTCGCGGACAAGCGCAAGTGCCACAGTCAGCACTGGGCGCAAGTCGGAGGGCGCGTTGAGCCGACTTAGATGGTTTATGAGGTCGGAGCAAACTATTTGACGATTGGCCACGAGAGCGGGAAGCGAGCTACAAAGGGGCGCGAGCTCGGAATAAAACGCGCGAAAGGTGCCCGCTTTGACCTCCACTCGCAAGTAGTTGAGCGCCGTCATAGTGTATGAGGTACGTAGCACCTCGGGTAGTCGCGCTTCGTCCACTACGTGCTGCAATCCTGCGTCTTGCTCATGACCCGCAGACACCGCCAGCTCCTGCTGCACCGACTGCTCAATAAAGCTCCCATACGGACTCACCCGCAAGGACTCCAGCGCCTCGTAAAAGCCCACATACCGGTACTTGTTAGGCGCCATCCGCAGCCTGGGCTAATTTTTATTTTGCCTCATCCGCCCCTTCCTCCTCGCCATCGCCTACCAATGCATTCCGCGCATTCGCCACCATCCGCTGCACACGCATCCTCAAACACTCTAGCACTGCCATTATGAAACAATAAATCGCCAACAACAATGACACCACGGAAATGATCTAAACGACAAAATGTTGGTCCCAAGGCAGGAGGGGAGGAGGGGCTAGGCCCGGGAGTGGGGATAGGGAGGGGGAGGGTACGTCTCTTACCCAGAGAACTACGAGCCATGGTCCCGTTACAGGTGTTCCAACTCCGCCAATACCGTAGGATACCTTTTGCTCACACACCGTACCGGTATAGCCTTGTTGACAAACGCACAGGAACCGCGGATCTTCGTTGTACGGTAGGAACAGACAGTCGCCGCCATTCATACAGGGGACAGCGTCACACGGATTCTCCACTATCTCGCATCGCGAGCCGCTGTATGAATCACCACACTGACAGCTAAACAGCTTCGGTGGAGCCTCCGTTACGCAGGTTGATCCGTTCAGGCAGAGATCCTCGATTTCAGTGCAAGCGTCAAAGGCTAAATTGACGGTATTTTGGCTCCCAGGCACTTACCCTGGCAGGTACTTACGCTGACAAGCACTTACGCTGACAAGCCTCATTTGGTGCGCGAATGTCTTGGACGTACCCGTAGTTGCAAATACACATCATACTCTGCTCCGTGGGCGACGTACATACTCCGTTGGGCCCGCAGGATTTTAGAGTCCCACCAGAAGGACAGGCGCCGCTCATTGCACACGCGTGTGCTAGCTTATTATTCCCCTCAGATTACGGAGAAAAAGACGTTGGGGATGTCTTGTGGGTGGTCGATGACTCATGGGTGGCGACAGCGTCATGGACCAGGCGCTCGTGGCGGCGAATGATCGCGCGGGCACTTTCTCCGTCTTTCACAGCAGTATCTGCAAAAGAATCGAGAGAAAATGCTGTTCCATCGGCGTTGCGCTCCCAGGACAGTTCCGTGGGGCAGGTGGGGTTCATCAAGACCTGATTTCGGAAAGATGACCGGTAGTACTGCTCTTCGCCGCAGCCGCTGAACGTGAGAGCCATGTCGCCGCAACCCCAGGCTGCGGCTTCCGCGATGACGCCCGCGGTGACCAAATCGCCAGTACACCCGCTGCCGGCGAGCCAGCGTCCGCAACTGACTCCGATTGCGTCTGGGCCTTCGAGGGTCCAGTCGGCGGAGGGAACTTCGCCGCCAAAAAATCGGAAGGCGCCTTCGCTGGCGGGACTCAGCCAGCGGTTGGCCTGCGCCCGGACAGCGGCCAGCGCGGCTTCCTGTGCCTCGGTGGTGTCTCGGTCGGACTCGTGCACAAATACTTGTTCATTAAATTCTTCCTCGGCGTCTCCAGAGAAGCCGAAGAGGGTCTCGACGTCGCTGTTGCCGCTGAAGCGCCGCACGTCTGCGATGCGTGCAGAGATCAGTCTGCGGTACTTGCGGCACGCGTCGTACCACCGCCGCCGGCCTGCGTTCCCGTCGTTCCGCGCTTTGCATATTCCCGCCAGGTCTCCGGGGCGGAGCCCAGCAATAATCGCCAGTACCTTGCCCAGGGCGACGGACTCGTTGGTCACATGTCTCCGGGTGTCCATGATCTGGGCCATGCTCCCTGCGATCAGGGCCGCTAAGGAAGAGGGTCTATATAGCTGCATCTCCGCGCCGACATGCGGTCCGTACTTGTAGTGGCACATGGACCGAGTGCCAGTCAGGAAGGCGAACCGATACATGGGCGGCATTGACTGGGGCACGGCCGCGCAACTGATGGCGCCGGTTTTGGTCGTCACAGTGGTTTTGTTCTGACACATTAGCATCTCCACTGTGTCGTCGCCAGGTTCCTCGTGCCATGGCATCTTCTCCGTGTCCAGATTCTCTTGCGTCGCTACGGTCACCTCTTCCGGCTCACCCGCCACCCAGTCGAAGAAGTGGTTCAAGAGACCACCGCCCTCGTTCTTCCGCTTGCTGTCCAGCCGTCTTGGTTCGGTGTCCAGCCACCTTGGTTCGCTGTCCAGCCACCTTGGTTCGCTGTCCAGCCGCCTTTTCTTGAGGCCAGTCGCGCCGGTGACGGAGGCGATTTTTTGAAGCAGGTCCCGGAAGGAGGCGTGTTTGCCGGTGAAGGTAGTGGAGGACCCGACGCTGAGTATCCAAGGCACAGTGTGTTTCGGGTCGGTCCGTGTAATGGTTCCGCTGGTCATGAGGTGCATGGCGCGGAGAACGGCGTCGTATCTGAGTTGTTGCGGTTCGCGTTTTTCGTAAGAGAAGAGGTTTACAATGCAGTCTGCGTCTTGGCCGTGGCCGGTCCATTCGAAGGCGTGTCGCAGGAATTCTTGTTGGGGTAGGCTGCTGTCCACGGGGTGTACGGAGAGTACGACGAGTCGGTCGCATTTGAGGAGGCTAAGGAAGTCGGCGGCCTCGTGAAAATCGACGATCTGATGTGGGCCCCAGGATTGGAGACGCAGGGCGTCGTTGACGGCCGCGAGTCGATCTGCCTTCCAGTCGTCGCTAAGTCGTCGCACAGGTCGGGCTCCGGGGTGCAGCCGGAGTCCTTCGATCGCCTTGCGTTGTTCCTTGCGGTTGAGTTTGACGTCTGCGGGGAGCATGAGCAGCCAGGGTCCGTCTCGTACGGAGCTATGGACCCAGTGGCTCAGCTTGTGTGCCACCAGCGGTGAAACCGGGTCTTCCCCGCGGTCGCCCGGGATCGGGACCGCACCCGCGTGTCCATCGACCACCGGCGAGACTGCTGCAAACGCACGGTGCAACACTCCCACCTCCTCTGGTGTGTGCATGGTCACACGCCGCGTACCCACCAACATAAATATAACCAGCGCCACCGTCAACAACACCGCCGTAAACACATTGATCGTGCGTCGCTGAGCCGTCAACGAGACCTCGGGGATACAGTACGACCTCCGCCTCATCTATTTTACACGCCAAAAAATGAATGCAAACTCGTCTGACCTGCCGGCAATGCCACCCCCCCTCTAGCCCCCCCACGTCCAGCCGCTTCCACCTCCGAATCGCTCTCGATCTCACTCTCTGCCGAGACTGCCGCTCCACGCCAACTACGGGCCAACGGCAGCAACTCCAACAATAACCCATACGGGTACTCGTCCTGCCGACGCTCCAACGCGGCCACTGCATAAATATTCATTCAGACTTCTGGCCCACATGTCCCCATTCAGGAACGGCAGGAATCGAGCCCCGTCCTCGGCTCTGGGGGAGGAAATAAGGGCAGGAATAAGGATGTGAAGAGGATTACGCAGATGCTTTTCTTCCAATACCAGTCCCTTGGACGTCGCCAGGCGGGGGTCGCCGAGTTGCCACCAGGCTTCGTCCGAAATCATGAAGCCCAAAATCTCGGTCGTAATTGCCATGGCGGCTTCGCCAACTTGAACGGCCACGTCTTTTGACATCTGGAAGAACGCAGCACATCCACGACCCCCTGCGAGAACCCCCTGTTTGTTGAACCCACGTTCCATGTGTGTCTGTGGATAGGTGGGTAGCACCTTATGATCTGTTAGTTGACTCTCTATGAGTTTCTTCCATCTTGCACCAATGAGCGGTACGCGGAAGCCGCCGTCGTCGCCGCATTCGTCTTCCTCCGGTGGCTCTTCCACGTTCATTCCGTTTTCGTCCATTCCGTTTTCGTCCATTCCGTTTTCGTCCATTCCGTTTTCGTTCATTCCGTTCTCGTTCCTGCCGTTCTCGGCCATCCCGTTTTCTTCGTCGCTCGCAGATTTATGCGCGTTCCTATCCAGGTGCGTGCCGCCATTCACTAGTTTCTGCCCCGTGGGACCACTTTCGGCCACCCCGTTCTGCGTCAGCAGCCACTCCTCCCGCTCCGACTGGAGTCGGGTTCTTTTAGGCTGACCGGGGTCCATAAATATGCCGCCCGATGAGGATACATGGCCCCGCACTTTAGTCGAAGTAACCTGCACTGAGTACACCTTTCAGCCGACCACTCGATCAAGCGACGCTCAGTTTAGAACTACGCTCCGGTCGTGTCCCCGTCTCTGCCCTGTGTTCATTGACCTCTGCCCTGTGTTCATTAGCCCTTGTGTCCACTGGCCCTTGTGTCCACTGGTCCCTGTGTCCACTGCAGGATTAGTTTCTTAGATGCTAGACCATGTGGAGCGCCAGAAAGAAAGCCTGCAGTGTGAGCAAGAACGGTGGGCTGAGTGGCATGCGATTCAAGAGGAAGCTTTAATGGAGCAGATTCGGCATGTGGAGAGTCAGGAGGACGACTTGGTGCGTCGAGAGATGATTTTGGCCGATGCGTTTCGAAGTTTGGAAAGAGACGCGATTGAGCTGGACCAAAGGCAGCGGCTGATTGAAAAGGAGCGAAAGGCGCTACAGACGGAGAAGCGCGAATTCCAGCACCTCTGGGCCCGCAGTCGCCAGCCTCAGTCCACGTCCGACTACGACTCGGACGCCTCCGAAACCCGCCGCGTGCCGGTGGTCACCCTTCATTCGAACCTCGACCAGGAGTGGTACATCGGGGATCCCGAAGGCGGCGCTGACGACGACAGTCTACACTGGGACTCCCAGGCCCTCTCCCGACACCAAGACCGGACTTCTGCCTTGGGGGATCGCGATCGAGATCGAGACCGAGATCGAGAGCTGGAACGCAGTCGAAGGAATGCTGGGGCGGATTCCTACGACGGCCATGAGCAGTGGGCGGCTCGGCATGGGCCCTCTTCATTCGGGGAACGGAGTCGAGACTTGGAACGGAGTCGAGACCTGGAGCGAAATCGAGACTTGGAACGAAGCCGAGCCTTAGAGCGTAATCGAAGGCACCCTGGTGACGAGGGCAACGAGCACTGTTCCGGTCGGTACGTGAGGGACTCCGGCGGAGGCGGCTACGGGACGCGGGAAGGTCCGAAGACGGCTTGGTATAGAAGTCCACCGGAAGGGGCGCGGGGCCACCGTACGAGGAAGCAGGTGGAGTTCGGGCCTCCGCCGCGGCCGCACAGTGCGCGGGTAGCACAGGAAACGCCTTCGGTTGACGAAGACCGACCGACCTCGGAGCGGATGGCCAAAGCCGGGTTCGAAGTGCGCGTGAACAGTCCTGACAATACACGCATCCATGTCAAGTATATGGACCCGAAGTATGCTGATATGGTGGACGCGAAATACAAGCCTTTGGAGAAAGCCTCTGGAATAACTCACTCGGGAGGGCCCTCTGGAATAACCCACCCAGAGAATGTCTCTGGAATTGGCTCCCACAGCTGGCTGGAAACAAACAATGCGCTCCGGTCCCGGAATGAGTTGTTCCGGTCGTTGCCGTTGGTCGACTCGTCCAATAGCGGCAACAAGCAGAAGGTACCCGCCGGGACGCAGGTCGTCTCCGAACAAGTCCGCAGCCGCATCAAAAGTCTTCGCGACGCAGTGCTGCCCACCTGCGGGAACGTTCAAGACGAAAGCGATCCCGGACAAGACCAAGACCCGCCGGGCAATGAGCTCCGCATCTCTGAGATCGTCCGCAACGCCGGCAAGGCCGCCTCCGACAAAGGCTCCTTCGAACACTACGAACAAGTCCTCCTGCCACGCAAGTCCAGCAGCCTAGAACACCGGCTAAGTAAGAAACGCCTCTGCTGTCCTTTCCACTGACGGGCCCGCACCTAAATGCTCGCTCGTGACCTCGTCTCATGGTATAACACACACACGCTGGAGCCCCGAGAGTTCGGCTCCCTCGTCCTTCAGCCCCCCCCCCCCCCCCCCCTCCCACAAACAGCTCTTGCAGATGACATTATGGTTAAGGGTGGTCGTGCTAGTAGTTAGTTAGGTAGTAAAATGGAAGCTGTCCAATGAGGGCGCTGTCTAATATGCAGTAGGCAGGAGAGGGAGGGTGTAACACGGACGGCTCGACGTCGATGGGTGGGAAGCGGCACGGGAGGAACGACAGACAGACGGACGGGCGGGTGGGCAGACGGATCTAAGGAGCTATGTCGGGGCGGGATCCGGGATCGCGATCATGCAATAAAATCACGGCCAAAGAGACAGATCGGTCTCAAGCAATCAGGTAACAACCTGAACGACTCTCGCACACTCCTGGTCCCACCTCCCCTCAGAGCTTTCAGGCCACTCGCCTTCTTGACCATTCGCCCTCTTGACCATTCGAACCCCTTGCTCAGTCTTCTTGTGTATAGTAGGTCGAGGCCGCGTCCCCCTTGATCCGAGGTTGGACTCTGCAATAGTTTCGCCGGATTGGCTTCGCCGGTTTCGTGGACCGGAATTAATGGAGGACTCTTGGTCGTGGTTCCAGAGGTAGTACGCGTGCCTTAGGTGAGATGTTATGAACATTACTCCCAGACGAGGTGTTGTTGTTGGAGATGTCTGGCTAAGGTGAAGCTTCGCTGGGACTTGGAGATTTGGGCGACGTTAAGTACGGCGCATTGGCGGAGTTGTTTTGTGTCGACAGCGAGGAACATGATGCAGGGCGGGATGTCTTCGAGGTATTTCTCGAGTAGGTGAATCGCAGCTTCGCGGGCGTGTGCGCTGTCGAGTTTGTTTTCGAAGAGTCCATAGAAGGCTGCCACCTCACCCTCAGCATTGGTGCCCGGCACGTCCGAGCGGCCGACCGGATCCTCGGGAGCGCGGCCGGGGAACAACACATAGTCCGCCTGACCCATGTTGATCGAGTCGACGTTGAGCGACACATCCTTGACCGTGCTTTCGAAGGCCTCCTCCGCGCCCTCGGCCACCTGAGTGAGCATCACAGCGTCCATCCCGTGAACGCCCGACGGCCATTGCACGGGACCCGTCCGGTTTCGCGCGTGTCTGCACTGTATGCTTGCACACGCTTGCTGCTCGTCACCACCGTTGTTTCCACCACTAGGTCCAACACTACCACTAGGTCCAATACTACCACTAGGTCCAATACTACCACTAGGTTCATCCGGAGATGACTTGTGTAGAGAGCACTTGTGGAAGGTGAGGGCTGGTGGGTAGTCGGTCTTGCTGAGTTGGACAAGAGTGCTGATGGCAACGCTGCCTCGCGGGCAGTTGAGCAGCACTTGGCCGAGAGCTTGGTACTTGTGGTCCAGTTGGGCGAGTCGGTCGATGACTTGGCGGTAGAGCGGGGCGGCAAGGTGCATGAGGGAAAGGTGGTGGTAAGCGCGGGCCTGGTTGTAAAGATTCTCGCACTGCACGTAGGTGTTCAGATCGTGGATGGTAGCCATGGTCCACTCGACGACGCGTTTGCTAAGTATCTTCAATTTGTTTTCGAGGGGGAGCCGGGGTTCAATGGCGATTTCTTTGCAGAGTTTGGCGATGAAGGCGGGCGTGTTGTGGGCAAAGGCGACCAGTTTGGCGACCTTGTTCTTAGCAAATTCCTGCAGACGCGCTGTGTAGCGACTGGTCCAGGCCTCCCGGACTCGGAAGGCTCGCTGGAGAGCGGAAAATCCGCGCAACACTACGCGGTGCCGGTCCTGGACGCCACGAGAGGTGGAGAGCGCGATGGTGGCTACGGCGAGTGAGAGACTGGCGACGCAGTTGGCGGGTCGCAGTTGCACGGCACGCGTATATTCCGCAACGGCAAAGTTGTAGCGCATACTGACGGTGCAATAGTGAGCCGTCATGAGCGTAAGCAGGAAGCTGTGCGGTTTCTCCAGCAAGCGGCGAGCAACCCAGGCACGATTAAAGGCGATGATGTCGCGTTCGGCACTCGCTGATATGGAGGTCACACTCGTATGGCTAAATGTCCCACTGAAGAGCATCATTCCGTACAATGAGAGCGCTGAACTCGTCGCAGCCATCTTATTCCGCTTCAGGTTCGGGATGATGATGCGGCTTCGCAGGTTGCTCAGCGTCACCCGCAACAAATCGCAAATGACCGCCGTACGCAAAATCAACCGCTTCACCTTGGTCTTGAAAGCCGCCCGCTCCACCGCGTAGTCGGGGTTCTTAAGCGTGCGCGAGTAACGAATACTCAACAAGACGCACTCCAGCAACTCCACTGCCAACGCCGGCATCTTCTCCTGCACCAACAAGGCCGTACCCGTTTCCAGCAATCGACTGTACTCCGGCCAACCCAGCAAGTCCTCCAAAGACAACAACTCCAGCTTTATTCGCAGCTTCCGGTGTAACAGCAGTTGCGACGCAGGCACGCCCTTCTGCTGATGCGCCGCGCGCCGTCGCAGCCTTGTTGATAGTCCCTTAGCGCGCATCTTGAAAATCAAGTCGCGGTCGAGCAAGCCCTGCGACAAGCCGTCCGACAAGCCATCCTTCGGCGACGCCTCGATGGCCAGCAGGGGTGCGTTCAACTGCGCGCTTTCCGTAAAGCCTTTGCCGATGGTCAGCTGCTTCTGCAGCGCCTCGGCGCGGTGCCGCGAACTTTCCTGCAAAACGCGGCGCATATCAATTGACGTGTCGCGCAACAGCACCACATACTCCGTACAGACCAGCTGGCGCCAGACAGAGAGAAATCGGTTCAATTTTGGCTTGCAATCTGCGTGTGCACACACTGCGCACAATCTTTTTTCGCCGCCTTCCGCGGGCCCTTCCGCCGAGTACACACTGCGCCGGTCCATATTAATGCCGGACAGGGCCGCCCACAAATCGGACACGGAGAGAGGCTTGCGGACCAGCGGCTTCATGTGTTCAGTTAGATAGGTATTGACTATTTCCGCAGGAATAGTCGGCGAAGGGATGGCATCGCAGCGCTGGCTTCGGATCCAGCCCTCGACGAACCGGCAACAAGACAGCGTCTTGGCAGCCTTTTCGAGTAGCTGGCTATATACGGCAACTCTCAAACAAATGAGCTTCCTTGCATCCTGCCCCAAAGTCTGCTTCGGTACCTCGTTCAACGACGAACCCACAATTAATAAACGAATCCGGTGGTCAATCGTGAGCTCCTTCGCCGCCTCCTTCTCCTTACTTTCCACCACATACTCCCCGTTCAGGATCTGCCATAGCAATAATCGCGCCTCAACAGCACGGACGCGCAACGTGATCTCGCGCATTGTATCCGATGGGTCCACTCGCGCAAATGAATCCGGACATAACACCTCCAGAAACTCCGCCGCCTTATCGTACTCTTTCATCTTGATGTAGCACTTGGCCGCCTTGAGCCAAAACTCGCCCTTCGCATACGCGTCCTCCGCCGTATTAATCATCTACAAACCCTCATGGTGACAATTCCATTAGGCAAAGGAGGGGGCTGCGCAAAGGGGGAAGGAAGGTACATAAGGGGGGCAGTTACCTTGTATATAGTGAGTGCCTTGGAGGGGTCGCTAGCCGCAAGGAACGAGTCAGCGAGCTGGACGTAGAAGGCTCGGGCAGCGGTTTGGTCTATTTGCGCGAGTCGCTCGATCACGAGGTCGGCCATCCACCCTCCTGCTTGCCGGTCTGTTCGTACCACGGCAGAGGTAAATCGCACAATGACGTTGAGCGGCAGCGTCCGCATTTGCGCCACCAGAATGCGCTGGTATTCTGCCGGGTTACACCAAACCGTGTCTGGGTTTATATTGCCCTCAACAATTGCCATTTGCACCAATAACTTTCCACCCAAGTCCGCGCATCGCTGCGACTCATCCAGCTGCAATAACAGGCCAAAAAGCATCTCGATCGCACCTGCGTCCGGCGCCGGTAGCGGCACCAATTCATACTCTAGCCAAATGTCGTCCTCCGTGTCCTCCGCCTTCCGCCAGTCCACGACCGCGTTCTCCAGCAACACCTCCACCGATGCCAACTCGTCCTGCATCATCTTGAGCGCTTCCGCTCTCCGGTCTTCCGAGAGAGGGGGGTGGTCTGCCGAGAGAGGAGGGTGGTCTGCCGAGAGAGAGGGGTGGTCTGCCGAGAGAGTGGGGTGGTCTGCCGAGAGAGGGGGGTGGTCTGCCGAGAGAGGGGGGTGGTCTTGCAGCAGGATTTCTCCGGAGGGTGGCAATTCAATGTCCTGAGTTGCAGGGATTGGAGGCTGCAGGAGGGGGTTGAGCCAGGGGTGTTTTTTGATGATGCCGGTGAAGTTGCCTCGTATGCAGACGGGTAGGCAGTTGGCGAGAGCGCATTCGACGGTGACGGCGGCGCAGCGGAAGTGTGCTAGTTGGAAGAAGCACTTGCTGAGTTCGAGAGCGAGAAGCATGTCACCGGGGTGTCTGGTGAGAAGTTTGAGAAGGTAGACGGCAGCACGGAGAAACTCCATCCGTTTGATGAAGAGTCTGGAGATGTCTACGGCGGTTTCTTCGTCGACATCGCCGCGTTTCCGGCCCGCTGGTAGTACACGTCGGTAGCAGTAGACGGCGAGTGAGTCAGCGCCCAGTCGTTCAGCCATTTGGCCGATGCGTTTCCACAACAGAGCGTCCGAGCGTAGTATTGTGGCGGCAACCAGATATGCGTTCACAGCCTTCTTTGGGTCGTTGAACGCCGTTTCATACAACAACCCCATCAGATGAAAGGGGTCGTGTGCACCTGGTGCCTCCTTTACTACCTCCACCACCTTGCTCAGACTAGCCTTGTAGTCACCCTCCATGTACAGATTATTCGCCGCCTGCAACAACTCAGTCGCTTTCGGAGACAATGCTTTCGTCGCACGCGCAGCAGACTTCCGACGACCTACATTACTTCGGGTTGCATATAACGGACGCCGTCGCTTCTTTTTCTTCCTTCGCTTGTTCCCACCACCGTCCGTCAGACCGAACATCAGGTCCTCTAGGTCATCTTCATCCAACGAATCCTCACTCGCATTCAACTCCGTGGTTAATTTGTTCGCGTACAAACCTGCCACGCTCGACACTTCCTGCACCTCCGAACTCTTCACCTCATCCCCACTACTCTCCAACTCGTCATTGCTCCAAGACGGACTCTCGATACCGCTCTCCTCTTCACTCTCACTCACCTTGCGACCCCCTCCTCGGGCCATTTTTTTACACACCACCCCCCAGGGGTGACACTGACACTGATGCCCGGGTCCTCGCGCCCTGTTCGAGACTTTGTCCGAGACGGGAGACACCCACCAGCAGAAGACATACTTGACACCTCTAAAAATATCGGACCCGCCCACACACACACACACTTACCGGAACACCTGAGTGTTCTGACATAGCGGTCATAACACACAGGTCGTGGCGAGTGGTTCCTAGAGAAGACAGAGGTTGCTCGTAAGTCCTTGAAAATGGGGGAGCATAGCTCCTGCAATCGCAGGAGCTTCAGGTTACTGGGGATCGTTCCGTAGTCTGCTCACTGGTCCCCCACAAAAATTGATTGGCTATAAGGCCGGCTTGCGGTCCTATAGTAAGCCGGTCTTTCACCAACGGACATTGAAACTAAGTTGACTGTGGGGATGACTGAATTGAGTGTGGGGATGACTAAATTGAGTGTGGGGATGAAACCAGGGGATGGACTGAGGGGTGAGGAGTAGATAACTGAGGGGTGGTGAATGCTACTTGGGCCTGGAGCTTGGGAAGATTAAGGCCTGTTCAACTGAGTCAGGACACGACAACAGACAACGGAGACATAACGAGGAAGCTCTTGTACCCCGCAGTAATAAAAAAATTATCAGTGTTGTCGGAGCGGGGGAATTTAAACATAAGTTACATGCGTAGAATTGTTACAGCAAGTGAAGTGTGATGCAGACGAACCAAATCGCTTATTACATCTGAAAGCTTACGCTTAATGGTGAGTAACCGTTTTGCATGTCAGACTGATTCGGTGCTGGATATAATGATGACTCCACAATAACTAGAGTCGCTGAACGAATGTGACGACATATATTGTATCCCTTGGCTGTCTGATACTCTGCACTTATGGTTACTACACGGTAACTACATCTACTTATGGGTACCGCACTAAATAACGCGGTGTCTTAATAACGTGGTGTCTTATACTTGTTTGCACTACCGTAATATACCGCCCCCCCAAATGATGACAGCAAAAGTTAAACTAGAGTCGCTGAACCTATATTTGAGGACGCAACCTTTCCCCGTCTGAAGCATTTGTGCGTATGGAAGAACCATTATGATGCAGACAGATTAAATCGCTTATTACATCTGAAAGCTTACGCTTAATGGTGAATAACCGTTTTGCATGTCAGACTGATCAGCGACACAAGTTAGCAACACGTGATGACTCCACAATAACTAGAGTCGCTGAACGAATGTGACGACATATATATTGTATCCCTTGGCTGTCTGATATTAAACTACTTGAAATGGAGCTGCTTGAATGTCTTGGTTCAGTCCGATTAATGAGTACACTTCATGGTACCGGGTGATGAACAAACCTTTCATGTCAGGAAGAGTCGACTACGGGTGTGCCCGTATTCGACTCGATGTCTGCATGTTGGATTATGAGATCTGAAATGGTATTGTGGTGGTGCTCTTCGTGTTGTTTCATCGATTGAGTTATCGTTTCCGTGCTTACCCGTCGACACTTTGTTTGCGCACGGGTCTTGCGCACTTTCACCAGCTTCTGTTATCGTGTTGGATGATGGAC
>NW_011645780.1:53945-54357 GCF_000223845.1 Gregarina niphandrodes | reverse complement strand
AACCTTTCATGTCAGGAAGAGTCGACTACGGGTGTGCCCGTATTCGACTCGATGTCTGCATGTTGGATTATGAGATCTGAAATGGTATTGTGGTGGTGCTCTTCGTGTTGTTTCATCGATTGAGTTATCGTTTCCGTGCTTACCCGTCGACACTTTGTTTGCGCACGGGTCTTGCGCACTTTCACCAGCTTCTGTTATCGTGTTGGATGATGGACAAACCTTTCATGTCAGGAAGAGTCGACTACGGGTGTGCCCGTATTCGACTCGATGTCTGCATGTTGGATTATGAGATCTGAAATGGTATTGTGGTGGTGCTCTTCGTGTTGTTTCATCGATTGAGTTATCGTTTCCGTGCTTACCCGTCGACACTTTGTTTGCGCACGGGTCTTGCGCACTTTCACCAGCTTCTGTT
>NW_011645780.1:40687-53883 GCF_000223845.1 Gregarina niphandrodes | reverse complement strand
AATGGTATTGTGGTGGTGCTCTTCGTGTTGTTTCATCGATTGAGTTATCGTTTCCGTGCTTACCCGTCGACACTTTGTTTGCGCACGGGTCTTGCGCACTTTCACCAGCTTCTGTTATCGTGTTGGATGATGGACAAACCTTTCATGTCAGGAAGAGTCGACTACGGGTGTGCCCGTATTCGACTCGGTGTCTGCATGTTGGATTATGAGATCTGAAATGGTATTGTGGTGGCGCTCTTCGTGTTGTTTCATCGATTGAGTTATCGTTTCCGTGCTTACCCGTCGACACTTTGTTTGCGCACGGGCCTTGCGCACTTTCACAACCCGTATTTGACTGAAGCATTGACTACAGGGCGGGTTGGGTTAAAGGGTTAGGTTTCACGGGTAGTTATACACAGCAGAAAGCATAGTTGGGGGAAAAGAACATTCGTTCTGTTTGATTTGGGTTAGATGAAAAACTCAGCTCCTGGTCGTAATGTGTTATCGTATTTTTGGAATCGGGAGTTGAGTTTGCCCGCAGAGGCCAAGACGAATGCGAGGAAGCAGGGGTTGGGTCGACCTGGTTTGGAGGTGAGTTCAGGGTGGTATTGTACAGCAAGGAAGAAGGGGTGGTTGGCGATTTCGAGGACTTCAAGACGTTGGCCGGATTCGTCTTTGCCGATGAATCGGTAGCCGTGTTCAGCTAGGCGGTCGTGGAAGTCCATATTGAACTCGTACCGGTGTCGGTGTCTTTCATCGACCGTGACTGCCTGGTCATAGAGCTTGAACGCCAGAGACAGGGTGCCGTTCTCTGTTTGCGAACAGAGGTGTGTGGCCCTGCGACCAAGTCTCATTGTGCCACCCATAGCCTTGTTGATGGTCTCCGGCATGAAGACGATGACTCGGTCTGAGCCCGCCGCCCCAAATTCCTCACTGCCAGCGCCGGGTATGTTGAGGAGCGACCTTGCGCCTTCCACGCAGGCCATTTGCATACCGAGACAGATACCAAAGAAGGGTATTCTATTTTTCCGAGCATATCCACACGCAGCCACCATACCTTCCGCACCACGTTGTCCGAAACCTCCTGGAACGAGCACTCCTTGACACGAGCGCAACTTGGTCCATTCGGCCTCGTACTCAGCGTGCTTTGGATCTGATAGACACTCCGCATGGATCCAGACAAGCTTCGCGTTTACCATGCATTCGGTGGCGCTGTGTTCAATGCCCCTCACGACAGACAGGTAGGTATCATTGCTGCCTATATATTTAGCAACAAAGCCGATCTGCGTGACTGGAACTGTCTTCAATGCTTCTTCCCGTTCTGCAATCCTCGTCCACACCTCAACCGGCGAAAGGCCATGGTAGAAACGGGTGACTTGGTGAGGGTTCCTATAAGGCATATCGAGCTTGCTGGTCAACAACTGGCCGAAATTTTGGGAGAGCAATAAGCCCGGTACCAGATAGCTGGATTTGACGTTAGGCAATCCAATCACATACCGATCATTAATTCCGCTAAAGACACTCAATTTCCTCTTCGTACAAGGTTCTAACATTGACTCCGCCCGTCCTAGGATAAAGTCAGCTGCCAGACCCGCCTCGCGCAGCGCTTTAAAGGAGTGCTGCGCACATTTAGTCTTCTGCTCCGAGCCGATTTGTGGGATGTAGATTAAGTGGCACAGACAATAATCTTTACGGTCAAGTCGAGCGAAGAATTGCTGCAATGCCTCCAGATAGACACTACTTTCGATATCACCAACCGTACCGCCCACCTCAATTAGACAAAAGTCAGCCGCACCGTGCTCCTCTAAACCATCTACACAAATCGTGTGCGCCACACACTCAATCCATTCCTGAATAGCATCCGTTACATGCGGTACCATTTGAACTGTCGCACCCAAATAATCTCCGTTTCTCTCCGCCTGGATTATCTTACGGTAAATTTTACCAGTTGTAATGTTATGGTCCTTTGTTAACTTCACTTCCAATGCACGCTCATAGTTACCCAAATCCAGATCGCCTTCATGTCCATCATCCAATACAAACACCTCCCCGTGCTCACCTGGCGCTATCGTACCCGCATCCACATTTAGATATGGGTCAATCTTAATCGCAGTCACACGATACCCACAGGACCGCAATACCACACCCACCGACGACGCCAATGTGCCCTTCCCCAAACCGCTCACTGACCCTCCTGTCACTACCACAAATTTCACCATCCGCCGGCAGAATTTTGGGACCCGAATTTCGGGGTCCAAAATTACATTCAGACCCACCAAAACTCAACAACCAACTTCACCGAAACTCACTTGTGCCACTAAGCCGGTGTATTATCGACATTTGGACGAAAGACTTGGCAAATGGTCTCAAGAACTGTCTCTTCTTTCGGACTTCTGTTCTCACGGACAAGCAAAAGACCTGACTGTGGATGTGCTAGCTAACTAACTATCTATCTCACTCCCACCTCACCTCGTCAGGGCCTGTCTACCTGCTCTCCTTTTTCTCTGACTCCCCGCCAGGAGGACTCCTCACCGCCAGTAGGACTCCCCGCCAGGACGACTCCCTACCAGAACGACCCGCACGACTCCCTCCCTACCAGAACGACCCGCAGCCAGAACGACTCCGGCATCAAGGCGCCTTCTCATCTTCCGCCGCTTCCTCCTCCTCTTCTTCCTCCTCTTCCTCCTCCTCTTCCTCCTCCTCTTTCTCCTCGTCGCCATCCTTATCCAAGCCGACAAACTCGTCTTCGACGATCTTCGCGACGCGGTCGATTTCCACCATTTCGACGAGGAGGTAGAGGTTGAATAGGGTTCTTGCGTCCCATTCCACTTCGGGTCCGGCCTTGTCTAGTCTGTTGAGAGCGACGACGTTTCGTAACACTCTGTTCGCGAGTTCAGTGTAACAGGCGCAGTAGGTTTCCTTGTTGAAGGGCGTGAGCTTGGGGAAGAGGCACCCGGTCTGTCCCTTGTCGGCCTGTCGTTTATGTCTTTTTCTCTTTTCGACTGGCTCCTTCCCAGCTTGTCCCTTCTCAGCTTGTCCCTTCCGACCTTTCCGACCCGGTCTGCGTATGGCGGCGCAGAGGAGTGCGGTTAGGCAGCGCATGTCGGTGATAATTTCCGTGTATAGCTTGCGGCGGTCCTGTTCGGCGCTCATCGCTTCCGGTGAGTCAGAGAGGGTACGTCCGATATTAAGATCGAGCCGTTTAAGTTCACAGAGCCAGGACTTGCGCACGGCCACGCGTCTTTCCAGGGCCTCGAGGAGGCCGTAAATGCCAGCACTTACAGGCCAGAGGCGGTGCAGGACCTCTCGGTCGGCGATGAGTCGTCGACCGACAGCGACTGCATCAAACGCACGAGCGTGTCGTTGTTCCTCAAACTTGCGCCAAGTTTCTACGTCTGTTCGTGCTTCACAGTCAGGTGGTGGTTCTAATAGGGCCGCCTGTGACTGGACCGGACGGCTGGCTTGGACAGAGGCTCGGATCTTGATCATGGTTTCGGCTTCACGCTCTGTTACCGGGATCCTAGATGCCGGTGCTTCATGCGTCACTGGCTTAAGAGCTGGCATCGAGAGCTCTAGGATGGCTTCGAGTCCACTTTGAAAATTTTCCAGTGCCACACAAGCCTCATGTCTAAGATGCCTTACGCAAAAGGTTGGCACCACCGCCCACGTCACCAACACCGCCGTTCCGATGCCCACGAGTTGTGCGACAAATCTCTCCACCATCAACTCCGTTCGATCAAATTCGTCGATGGCAGTAATCGCCAGAATAATGATCTGCTGGTAAATAAACAACTGCGTCACGTAGCCCCAAGACGGATCGAATCCCACAGCTGGATTTCCCGGGTGTGCACCAATCCAAACTGCCACAAATCCTGTCACAGTCAACCACAACGCATGCGCCCACCAAGCTCTCACACTGCACAGCAAACATAAATATGCGCTCACGGTACCCAACACTACACCCGATGCCCGTAACATAGCTCGTTTCGCACAACCTACTGGCGTCTCCGTCACCGTCGTCAGGAAACCTACACAGGCCCACCCCGCATACTTGGTCGTCATTAACTTCTCCATGTCTACCATCGATGATAGCATGCCACCACGATGATGCCCCGTCAAATTCCACGTACGCCAACGCTCTAGAGACACACCAATCGCAAACAACGCACTATTACCCAATGCCAAACGTAACGCAAACCATACGTCCGGGTTGTGCGCCAAACTTATACGCTGATGCCGGGAATTCAAACACAAGTTCCATTCATTCCCCTCCTTCCGGAACCCGTCCCGCACTGCAGGGCCCACCGACACACTCAAAGTTCGCTCACCACTTAACTCTCTACAACACCAACGATCTGTCCCACCCGCGGTGTCCTACCCCCCATCGGGCGCCTACCCCCCATCGGGCGCCCTACATCTCTCGTACGTGCTCTATACATGCTCTGTGATAGCTTACATAGTCGCGGTCTTTGTGATGAGCTCTTCCCATGGGTTCCCCTTGGTCTTGACGCCCAGAACGCGCCGCTGGAAGACTCGACCACATCCCTTGGCGAACCGGATCCAGGGCGCCACTAGACTGTACAGGAAGAGCGGCAGGCCCGCTACCATGGTGCCCAGAGTGATAAGGACTCGCTTCCAAGTGGGCCGGTGCAGGTGAACGTAGGCGTCTCTTTGCAATCTGAGCAGCTCGTCTGCCGGCTCCAGCAAGCAGTTTGCATGGAAGGAAACCAAGGTGGCTGTAGACGAGAAAATTTGTCCAGACATGTCCTTTAGGCGTCCTAATACAACTTCACAATTCCTCACCTGCGCGGCCAGAGCAGCACGCTCCTGGTACAAACTGTTCATCCCAAACCTTGTAGCCTCCAAGGTACACAACTCACTCACCCGGAGGGCTTGGTACACCGATAATAAGCTCCGACGAAGCACTTCACCGATTGTTGCGTCCTTTTCCAATACAGGCACATCGGGCGCAGGAGGGCACAACCCTACTGCCTCCGGACTGCGGCTGTGGACCAGATCAACGAGCCGGTACGACTGAGACTGACTACGGCTTCGCCGTCCAGCCCCCTTGTACCCTCCCTTGTCCTTCCCGCCTCCGACCTTCTCTTCCCCGTCACTCTCTCCACCCCCGCCAGGTTCCTTGACCTGAACATGCTTCCGGGCTTCCCCGGGTTCCTCAAGCAATCCACTAGGCTTGGCCCCAGCGTCCTCAGTACCCTTAATGTCGTTTCTGGTGGCTTCCATCTGCGTCAGTATGTCGTCTATAGGCGCTTCCGAAGACATGCCAGAAGACAAAGCAGTAGACAAACCAGGGGCCAGTGTCTTGGCGGTAGACGACCTTGAAGGCAGCAAATGACTCCCACGCGAGCCCCTTTCTGTAAGACTGCTCCGGCGTTCAGTACTACGACCGTCGCTGCTCAGGCCATATGTGCTTCGACGGAGTGTGCTCTGACGCGCGTCTATCATGCGACTCATGCGAGGGGGGTCCGCGTCTTCGCTTTCGATGGATGCTGAAACTTCTGCAGTCTCGACCTGG
Source organism: Gregarina niphandrodes (assembly GCF_000223845.1). NCBI lineage: Eukaryota > Apicomplexa > Conoidasida > Eugregarinorida > Gregarinidae > Gregarina > Gregarina niphandrodes. The sequence continues at coordinate 48,368 of NW_011645780.1, read as the reverse complement.
GGGGCTGCCCCTTCCGTAGCAGAATACTCCGGGAATGCGCCTTCGCCAGTGTTATCAACAGAACTGCGGGTCATGAGGGAGGTTCGGCTCTTCACCCCAGTGGCAGCTGACCCTGACCCAGAACTGATACGCCCGCTTTTCAGATCCACACAGTCTTCGGCTCCAGAACTGCTCTGGCCGTCGACGATGGTGATATCCACCCATGTGTGCTTGCTTAATGGGTCATTCGTCCTGCGGATACGGTGACCCCATTCGTCGGTCTCCAGCTGCTTGTCCTCATCCGGCGTGAGAGCTTCCAATGCGGCAAACCACCTCTGGTCCAAGCTAGTCTTATCCAAGGCATCGTGGTATCCGTTGTGCTTCATTTCCAAGTACGTGCTGTAATACTGCAGACAACACAGATTGGTACCAATGCGCTCAATCAGTTTTACAATTTTCATCCTTTCCGATACTATGTTCGTTCCCTGGTACGCAAATAACGGGGTCTCAAACACCGATATTAACATCGTCGAGTTGCTGCTCTGAAGGGACTGTAATAGCAAATCCAATCGACGATTATAAGAGGGATACTTCTCTATCAGACTCAGAACGTTTCTGTTGATGACAGTACCAGCCATAGAAGAATGCCGTGAAATGGTATAACCCTGATAAGGGTCAAAGTCTCCGTCCACCCCTTGTAGTCCTCGTGGGGACGGGGCAAATACTGTTCCCTTTCTTCTTATTCTACCAGGTGGCAGTACGACAGTTCCCGCCAGGTGAGAATCCTCCTCGTTGTGATACGCGCTTACATCTGACCCGCCCAGCTTCTGCTGGCCCTTAGGATTGGACAGACGTACCAAGTTTGGTGGTGTCTGGTAATCGAGGTCTCGAACAAATTCCCCCGCGCCCCCAGCACACGTGTGTGCGCGGGGGGCTTGGCGGTTAGTTTGTCCCCGCTTTAACCAGTCTATAAGATTAGCCGCGATTATACTGTGGCAGGATGCTAGGGACTGCTTGAAGAACCCAGTACCGGTCCTAACCGGAGGGATGAGAAGCGAGGCAGCATAAAACCCAAGTGCGATCCACGCATAGACAATAACGCCCCAAAGGAGTCCGAAGGCATGTCTTGTTTCCCATACAAATCTCAGAATGTGGTACCCGCCTGGTATGCTTGCGCTAATGCCTTTGCTGATAGCGCCACTAAGTTTCAACGGGACACCGATGAGATGTTTGAATCCAGGTTCGTTAGCGAACGGGCCAAGAAGGCCTGCAGTAAGGGGCTCATCAAGATTTATCTGATAATTGGAGAGGAGAAGGATTAAATACGCAGGTACAATTGTCATGACCCAAGAGGGTAGGGCAGACATTAGATCAATGGGCCCAATATGGGCCTCTACGCCATGTTCCACTACCGTTTTAGTCTGTATGCTTCCGTATTCAGTGGAATAAACTAGAGCGTAGTATGCGATCATCATTAGGGGCGCCAGTCGCCCGAGCCTCAAGTTGCTTGCAAGAAGGAAGCAGAAGCATCCGATTAAGACTACAATGATGTCGGCGACAGTTTTGTTAAGACCTTTTTCAGGGACCGACGCCCATACATACCAGAACAGTGTAATAAACCCAAGAGCCACGCAGATGGCAGGTAGGGCGCAAAATATCAGCACCGGTATAATACCGACCATTGGAGGTAATAAAGCGGCTTGGATGCAATACAGGATAATGCCCAGTTGAGAAAACTGAGTATTCGGTATCTTCTTGTACGACATCCATAAAAGGACCGGGATCGGTGCAGCAAAGCGCACCGCACGCTCCGTCCTCACGGAACAAACAAACCTCAACAGACAACCCCGCCAACCCCCCTCCTGACCGCACCAGGGCTTCAACCCACTCAGCAGACCGTACGTGCTCTTGCCACTGTCCACCGCTGCAGTACCTAGACCACCGCTACCAATGCGGTACGCGTCTTTGGAGGTCTGTCGTTCCATCGCAACCGCCAGTGGACTTGACCCTGCCGCCTGATGACTTAATTGCTGCTTGGTTACCGTTTTTTGGTGATCAGTCGTCGTTGGTGGTGCCGCTTGCCTTCGCCGCTTACCAACCTGGCCCTTAGTAACTTGGCCCTTAGTAACTTGCCGACTGGTAATTGGCGCTTAGTAATTGGCTGACCTTAGGCCTGTTGATAAATTGGGCAAAAATCTTAAACGACCTTTTTCCTTAACCCAGCCAATCTTTTTCCCCAACCCAGTCGGCCTTCCCGGGCTAGATGCAGCTGTCTGCCATCCAGCTTTGGTTCGTGGTCATCACGGCTCGGCACCGTCGGTGGACCCGTCGTTCCGAACAGCACTTGGTGGGTGCCGTGAAAACCGTGACTGACATCCAGGACGTGCCTGCTCTGTTTAATCTAGACATCAGGCCCCCGGGCCACCACGGCGGTGGGGACTCCGAGGATCGCGACTCCGGAAGTCGCGACTCCGAAGATAGAGGTTCCGTACAGGACACGGCTACCGAGATAACGAAGGCTTTGTTGTCACCATTCGGGACTGAGGGCGAGGTTGCAGGCACAGTCGTGTCCAAGATGCTTTCCGGATTGGAACGGCGTCGCCGCGACAAATTACAGCAACAAGGAATTTATTCTACGCACAAGTCCGCACATTTCACCAGTCCTCTGGGCTTGCCTTGCAACCCACAAACCTCACCCCTTCTCTGTGGGAATATCACCGACATCACAGACCCAACCAAACCCGCTGACGAACTACGCCGCGAAAGACGGGAACGAAAAGAAGACCGCGAACGCGTTCGGGACATCAACAACAAATATAAGGAACTCACTGGTGACTTGCCCCGAAATAGGGGCCGTAGGACTGGCGAACGCGCAACTGGTGAACGCACAACTGGCGACCGAACAACTGGCGACCGAACAACTGGCGACCGAACAACTGGCGACCGAGCAAACAGAAAACGCGAGCGTGCAGGCCAGCCAGGCCACATCAACGAGGTCTTCGACTCCACAGCGAAACTTGACCCCTTCGCTGACGACCCATTTGCAGACGACCCCTTCCCTGACGACCCCTTCCCTGACGACCCCTTCATTGACAACATGGACTAGCGCTGCACGGTATATGATGCACGGTGTATGATGCACGGCATATGATGCACGGCATATGATGCACGGCAGTGAAAGTAACGCTTTTCCAGCAACCGCTTTTCCAACAACCGAGCTCGGCTTATAGTTAGTGATGTCTCAGGGAGGGGTTAAATAATGCCCAGCTGGTGAGCTAATATTGCGGCAAGGCTGCTCGGGTGTTTCTCTGCAATCCGGACTGTGTTATACCGTTGAAGTGTTTTTGAAGATGTATTTGGTGAAGTTGGGCATACTGGGAATAAGGTCCTTTTCCCACACAGAAGTGGAGACTTTGAAATTTACACGGCCATTGACCTTGATTGTTGGCCACAATGGAGCAGGCAAGACCACCATAGTAGAGTGTCTTAGAATGGCGACAACGGGTGAAAATCCACCGAATGCGAACAAGGGACACAACTTCTTGCATGATCCAAGGCTTCTAGGATTGGTGGATGTAAAAGGTCAAATAAGATTGATATTCATGACTAAGATGCATGGTAGTCACCATATTGGTCTGCAAGGGAGACAGTCGCAATCAAGTGTACAATCCGTTGATGATATTAGTGGGACCGGTACTAGTCAGAAGGCGGATGATATTCAAGTTGCTACCGTGCGGAATTTCTCATTAACCTGTTTGGATAAGAATGGTACTACAAAATCCACATTCAAAGCTATCGATAGCGTTGTTCAATTAAAGATGCCAGATGGACGTTTGAAAAGTATAACGAATAAATGTGTAGATATAAATAGCGCAATTTTAAGCTACTTGAGAGTCCCAAAGAGCGTGCTTGATAGCGTGATTTTCTGTCATCAAGATGACAGCGGTTGGCCATTGGCAGATAGTGCTACCTTAAAGAAAAGATTTGACGAATTATTCGGCTCAAATCGTTATAATAGAACTTTAGAGATTCTTAACGATCAACGGAAGAATCTTACCAAACTCAGCAAGGAGCACAAGCATGAATACGAACTAATTAGTAAGGATGTTGATCAGTATAACCATCTGTTGGCAAATTTGGACGTGTATGAGAAGGAGTTGAATGCTTTAAAGGAGACAAAAAAACAGTATGAGAATAATATACAAAATTTGGAAAATAAAAAAAAAGAAATAAAAATAAAATTAAATAAATTACAAGATAAAATTGTGGAATTAAAACATATACAACATAATCTCATCAAATATAAAAAAGAGCTTAGTGACCTACAGCTAACACTAGGTGAATCGCTAATAGAAGATGAGCTGGCTGTGATGGAACAAGGTTTAGAAAAGTACAGAAAAGAGAATATGGTAAATTAATATCCGACATGCCGATATGTGTGTTTCAGATTGATGAAAAGAAATTGGAACTAGCTCAAGAGAATATAATGAGTATAAATGAGAGGATTCGTGATTTGTTAAATCATAAATCCAAGGTTGCTGATAGGTTCAAGGAGCAAGCTAGACTTGAACAAACTATAATCTCTTGTAGAGCTGAGAATATGAAATTACGTGACGAATTAATGAAGGAGATAGCAAATGGTGAAGTTCACGACTTGGAAAATAAAGAGAACGGAGATGTATTAAAGAAGAAAGTAATGATGTATCTTACAAAAAGAGAACAGGATTATTGGCCAAATAAGAAGTTGGGTTTAATTAATGAGGTATCCGGAATAGACTTAAAAATAAGTGAAATGCGAACAATATTAACCGTAAAGGAAAAGGAGATGAATGATTTACAGCAGAAACTCTGGTCAATAGAGAGTCATAAGCATTTGCAAGAAACACGAAGTAATTATCAAGACAAGATTATCCAACTAAACCAATCAGTACCCATGCATCAAATAGTTCAGTACCTTCCTAGTGACTTACCTGATCGTACTAGCACTGATCGTTCTACCAAGGAACTTACCAGCACTGATCGTTCTACCAAGGAACCTATTACTAATGATGTTCACATATTGGAGTCAACCACTAAGGGTGATGCATTTCTTCTTGAAGGTAGTTTAAATGACTTAGGAAAAATTGATATGATTGTTTCGCTGCTACGAGCTCAGCTCGATAAGGCTAATACTAACTTTGTCGCTTTGGAAAAGAACGAGCATTTGATTAGGGAGTATCAGGAACGGAGCGATCGTTTGGATGGATTAATAAGGCAATTGGATGTGGCTGAAAATGAGAGACAAGCTCACGAGACTATGTTGCGGGAGATGGAGGATTTTGATAATAACAGCACTATAACTATATTACAAAGATCTAAGACGTTGCTGGCTGAGTATGAGAAATGTAAAACAGAATTGGAATCATCCTTACAAGGTCATTTCTCCAAAGTTGGTGAGCTAAATGGGAGGGTTAGTTCATTAAAAGATCGCCTGGATTTGAATCTCTTATCGATTGGAGATGAATTGGACTACAATGCTATAGACTATGATAAATGTATACACGAGTGTGAAACCTCATTAGAGGTTTATAAACGAGATTTCATTATGGCTCAGAATGCGGAAACTTTATATTCTAATTTTCATCAATACTCAATGAAGAAAAAGAAATGCGCTTTCTGCTTTCGTCCGTTTAATGATGATGAATTAAAAATATATAATAATAATATTAAATCAAAATTGACAGATATTCCTACAAAATTAGAGAATTCTAAAAAATTATTAAGTAAATGTGAACATGAATATGACGTACTTAAACATGATTTCGAGTTATATAAAAAGATGGAAGTTCATAAAACTGAGAGACAGAATACTGAAAAGGAACTCAAAGAAGTTTTAATGTTGTTAAAAAATGCCAAAGATTTATTAAATCAAGATCAAGTCGGTGTTAATAAACTTAAGCATAAAATACTTACTATAAGTAACGCAATCATGAAAGTAGACAAGACAATACAGATTATAGATAATTTAAGAATACAAGTAAATCATGCGGAAAATTTATTACAAGAAACTCAGGAAAAAGCGGAAGGTTCATTAATAAAAGCAGGTCAGAAACGTCCTAGAAATAATTTGGATATTCAATCATCAATTCATGATCCAATTGAGCTTAAAAATCGGATAAAGCAATTAAATTTATTAATTGATAAATTATCATCTATACAACATCAATTTGTTGAATTAAAAACAAAAATAGAAATTATAGATAAACAACAGGAACTGGGTGATGATACAGGTTTGGATAATAATCCATTTGAGATAGGATATGAATTAAATAAGTTGGATAATAATGAGGAAAATGTTCGTAAAAATATTGAAAAATTAAATAATTATATTAATGATATAAAAGAGAAAATTCAAGATGGTCAATTTCAGAAAAATAATGCCCAAATATTATTGGAAAATATTGAGAAAAAAATGAGAGTGGAATCTGGTGCTATTGGAGAAAAGTTAGATAGGATACAGGTGAATGATATGGCAATAAATAAGGCTGAAATCGAGGTCAGAAAATTTGATGATACGTCTGAATTGTCACAATTGGATCGAGCTCTTGAAAAGACACAGGCTGAGTTGGAGGATCAGAATGAGAACATTGTGATTTTTAAGAAGAAGATTGGTCTTAGAGTTGGTTTTATTGAGAAGCTAGTTAGTAGTATTAAGTGTGTTGAATTGGGTTTAATGATCTCTGAGTGCGAGGAAGAAATGGGACCTCATCAGAGTAGAAGTGAAGAACTGATTTCATTGGAGCGGGATATGTGTTTGGTTGATGGTCAGCTTAAGACGGAGCAGATGCAATTCAATCAATGTCAAGGTAGGATTACCGGGAAGTCGGAGGTTATAGAGAATTTGAGAAAAGAATTGGAACACAAGAGATTTCAAGACTGCCGAAAAAAACAGCAGCAAGCATACGTTCAATATTTTGTGCATGAAACAGCCTCAAATGATGTCAAGACTTATAGCGTATCTTTGGCGTCTGCCATTATGAAATATCATTCAGATAAAATTCACCAAGTAAATCAAATTCTGAAAGACCTGTGGCGTCAGGTCTACAGTGGCACAGATATCGACTACATAATCATCACTGCAGATGCAACGGAAGCCAAGAACTTCAACTACCGGGTCTCTATGGCCAGAAATAATGTTCAGCTGGAAATGAGAGGCCGGTGCAGTGCTGGGCAAAAGGTCCTCGCCAGTATTATTATTCGCCTCGCACTCGCGGAAACATTCGCAGCGCACTGCGGCATACTCGCACTCGACGAACCCACGACTAACCTGGACCGGCGCAACGTTGAAAGCCTCGCACGAGCTCTATGCCACCTCATTGAGTCAAGAAGAAACAGGGACTCCTTTCAACTCATCCTTATCACACACGACGAGGACTTTGTGGAATGCTTGAGACAAATGGGAGCTGTGGACTCGTTTTTCCAGGTCCGAAAAGATGCAGCAACCGGCACTTCACACATTTTTCAAGTCAATTGCTCTCGATGACGCAACCCTCCCGACCTGCCAAACACCACCTCATAGCAGCGCAAACCCCCCAGCAATTAACATGGTGAAAAACGAAAGAAAGGGCGATGTGAAAAAAGAGCCACTCAAACACATCCAGCTCTCACGTCCTTTGTATGTTGCCACGGAGATTCCGCGGCTTCGAGGCACCTATCCGTTACA
>NW_011645780.1:2850-40476 GCF_000223845.1 Gregarina niphandrodes | reverse complement strand
CTAAGGCGCCGTGTTAAGGCCGCGGTCCGAAAGGGCGTGGGTTCGAATCCCACCCTTGTCAGCAGCATTGCATGAATTTTCCACCCGGCAGAGGCAATGTGGAATATCTTTTCACAAATGCACACATACTTATCTAGCATGGATCACTGGACTATCCCCTCAACCCATCAGCTGAACATATTGTGGCGATATCTACTGGATTTGACAGCAACATCGAACAGCTATTAACGGCTGTCAACCAGCAAAAATCTAGCCAGCGTACAAAATCTACTCCGCGAGCAGAACGCAGCGCATCATATCACAACTCATGTTGCGGATTTCTACCAGAACCACTTTTCGAAGTATAGATTGACCGCCAGATTCCTGAACTGGTTAGCGAATCAATTATGTCGAATCACTGAAACTGAGGAATATTCCAAACATCTAACATTGAGGAAGATCTAACATTGAGGAACATCTAGACCCTTGCTGACCACGCACAAATCAGACCCGAGCCACACCACAGTTGATATCCTTATAGGTTTTCCACAACGTGGGGGGCAAATTGACAATATACAAACATTCTTCCCGAAGCCACAGTGTATCCTGTTCACTGGAACTTACTAAGCCAACCAAACCTGAGGTGTGAGAGAAGAAGCTCAAAAAGCCACAAACGAAATGTTGTCGGCTGGTATCATACGGCCATCACAGTTACCTTGTGCGGCAAAATCTGGATACGGAAAGGATAAACCCCTAAGAGTATGCGGAAGCTACATTCCGCTCAATAAGTTACTCAAATACTCAAAGAACAACATGGTATCCGAATATGGAGGAGTTACTCCAGACAGCTGCTACCGGAACATACTATACGAAACTCGACCTCAAGTGCCTCTGAAGGAAACGTCCAAACCTCTAACTACCTCCTACGGTCCAGACTGACTATATCCAATGTCCGTTGGAATAACGCTGAAGCGACTTTCAGTCCAAAAGGTAAGCGATTGATTGTATTCACACAGGTACTCGCTTACCTTTCGGACTGAAAGTCGCTCCGGCCTTATTCCAACGGACATTGGATAAAGTGCTACAACCTCTACGGCAGTGCTACAACCTCTACGGCAATTCTAATGTCCATATGTTGACGACATAATCATCTTTGCGGATACTGTATTCGAATGCTGGATTCGAATGCTGTTCAAGGACCGAGAGAATAATTGGAGCTACTCGCCAATAAATGATCCAAATCACAACTAACCTCGGTGAAGGAAATAAATAGAGCTTGTCGTTTGAGTCGGTTTGGTGTGCCGATACGGGTGTGCCGGCCCGGCAGCCGGGTGCCCCTGAGAGTGAGCGTTCTCGTCGTCGTCGAGGTGCGTTGTTGCTGGCATCGGGCGCTCGCTGCTAGTCATGTCGTCCCCCCAAAAAAACCTTTTTATTCACCCTCACCCATTACGTGCGGGCACGTTCTGTCCTGCGACATCCCGAGCGCGTGGTTGGCGTCCCACGGAGGCCTACGACGGCTCATTTGGTCTTACTCCCCGAAGGGCCCAGGTTCAACCTGAATTTACCTAGAACAAAATATGAATGTTTGACGTCCATAATTATTATCTTGTCAGGAATGGGTTGTTCGGCTAAACCGAAGTCAGCCACCTTTTTGCAACGTTACTGGCAGCCTGGTTTGGGATCCGACGTCTTTTCATTGCCAAATAACTTCTCGACTAATTGTGGGCTTTCGATTGGATTTCGCAGGCCTTTCCAAATGACTGAAAAGAGTTAACACGCATGTATCAAGACAGATCACTATCGAATCTCATTTAAAAAAAGGGCACAATGTGTGTGCACCGGTATACACACACACACACACCTAACGTAGTTCGCTGGACTATCCCCTCAACCCACCAACCGGACACATTAAGAGGAATTTGAATTGATTTTTTCTGATGTAAGCACTCACTTGTGGGTAACCACGAACTACGGGCGCTTTATGCAACCCACCCATCAGGATCATCGTCCGTGGTATCGGCGATTGTAGGCTCTATGGGGGTCTCTATGAAGGAGTGGTCTTATGACGGAGTTCAGTTCGAGTTGCGGGTTTCTTTGTGGGTAGCTAATCTATTCTAAAGGGTGGTATAGCCTAGGTGGTGTCGTCTAGATGTATTGCCTAGGTGGTATCGTCTAGGTGGCATCGCCTAGGTGGCATCGCCTGGATGGCATTGGGGGGGGGGGGGAGGTTGCATTGTCATTAGAAGCGTTTGAGCTGTGTTCGAAGTGTCATTCGGGAGCGGCTTTGGCGACGATGAGGAGCAAGTGGCTGTTGGCTTCCAAGTTGATGTCCAGGTTGAATGGCTGGAGAGCAGGGATTAGTCCGGGTACAGTGAGCGGCATGAGATAAAGCATGGTGTTGTCGCCCAGGTCGGGTGGTCGGATGACACCCGCTCGATTCTTGGAGTCGAAGTACGAAATGTACTCATTAAAAGAGGCACACTCTCCTCCTGCACTCTGCAATAAGCCAAAGGCAACAAACTCCTTCTTAAGCATTTCCTCATATGGAGATCGTAAAGAAACTGACAATAGTCCATTGACCGATTGAATGTATTGTGGCACGTCGCCTGAGATACCCAACAAAGTCACCGGCGTCTTACGCTTATCATTTCGTGCGAGCGTGCCACTCCAATACTGCGGAGGCATCGCAACGGAAGGCAACAACGCTGCAAACTTGTTCATCCATGTCTCGGACGTTCCTCCGTTCCGTGCCGGAGGTCCGACCGTTCCGCTGGCACTAGACCCCAGAACCTGAATTTTTGATTCCAAGTCCGAAGGACCCCCACTTTGAGGACCCCCACTTTGAGGACCCCCGCTCTGGGGCCCTATACTCTGAGATCCCATACCCTGATGACCCCCGCTCTGAGGACCACCGCTATGGGGAGGACCACCGCTATGGGGAGGACCACCGCTATGGAGAGGACCCCCATTACTTCCCGGGCCCGATTGGGGACTTACAATCAGGGGTCCGCCTACCAGTGGTACCGAACCGCTCCGGTAGTTAGGATCACCTGCGTCATCAGACGCTCCACTCGACGTCCCCAGGGGCATACCACTGCATCCCACAACATTGCCTCCCACAACATTGCCTCCCACAACATTGCCTCCCGCAGCACTTGGGACATTTGGCGAAGGGTACTCCGGCAGCAGCGGAGCCAGAAGGAGAGACCACCGCTGAGACTCCGAGTCCAAGCTCAGTATCCCTTCTGCAGCCAGACGCTGCTGTCTAGAAGTCAACTGTGACAAAGGCCACCGAGGCGGCCCACTCTGCCAGAGCCGCCAGAACGACAAGAAAGCCTCCATCAAGTCCGGGCGCTGTAGGATGACCAACTGCAAGCAACACGCGTGTGTGTCCGACATGTGTGAACATGGGTGTGCTACATGTGTGAACAGTGCGTTCGACAGGAGCACGTGTTCGACAGGGATGGGTTTGTTTACCTCCTTGACCGCTTCCATTACACTCGCGGGGTCACTGCTCAGAATGTATCGGCGGGGTTCGGCGGATGGGTGGTCTCCATGGCGACTCCGCTTGTTCGGGGGCAGTGGGGACAGCTGCTGTTGGAGGTGATCGTCTGGCAGTTCCGCCACTCCCATGGTTTTGCGAAAAAGATAAAAAGCTTAAAGTCTCGGCTTCCGTACCCGCGTTCTAGTCTCATTATGTTGTTGCTGGATACCAGCAATGACCTCTTCCTCCGTGGCGCTCTTAGACCTGGATTTTTTTCGGCTAAGAGATTTCCCCACAGGCGTCTTGGAAGACTGGGTCTTGCCCTTCTCGCTGTCTTTTTCGCTGGGAACAACTTTATCGCCAAGGTCCTCATCCCTAATTTCATTGTCCTTAGCCTTAGCCTCTTTGTCCATGGCCTTAGCTTCCTTGTCCTTAGCCTCCTTGCCCTTAGCCTCATTGTCCTCGAGTTTATCTGAGATTTCTTCATTGCAGCCTTTATGCCATTCAGCCTTGTCCTCGATTGCGGCCAGTCGAGCGTATGTAAACATCAAGGCCTGAAGAACTAACATGGAGCAGACCGCTCCTACGGTAGTAGACTTGTTCAGACCTAATTGGAAGTGGGTCCTTAGCACATATTCCACAACTAAGAATATTCCGACTGGCAGGAACAAAATGGAGGCGAAGAAAATAATGAACTGTTTCCACACCGCCCAATTCCTTGGGTCAGTCAATACATCTGTAGGGTCAAAATGTTTACCCGGATACCATCCACCATCAGGTCTTGCCAATGGGTTATGATCTATAATACATAAAGTGTACCTGACTTTATGTGTCGGACTTTATGTGTCGGATTTAGTTAGCTCGAGTCGCTCATTTTCCATCCGTTCATTTTCCGGCTATTCAAGCGCTTTCCTCCTCTTACGCCTTTTGTAACCTACCTGTTTGAGGCTCTCTAGTAAGCCTTAGGGCCTGAGTGATAAGCCTCTGCATTTACTAAGTCTAAAAAAATTTCTCCAGGATGGCTCCTTATGATTACCTTTTCAAGTACATCATTATAGGGGATACGGGCGTCGGGAAATCCTGCTTGCTTCTCCAATTCACGGACGGGCATTTTCAAACGGATTACGATCTGACAGTTGGCGTTGAATTTGGATCGAAAAGCATCACTGTAGACGACCGGAATATCAAGTTACAAATTTGGGACACGTACGTAACACTTATTAGAGCAGTCTTGAGTTTCCACCATTCCAGCCGGAGTTTCCACCATTCGGGCCGGATCTTACCATGATTCCGGTGAAAGGTTTGGGGCCGGTGAAAGGTTTGGGGCCGGTGAAAGGTTTGGGGCCGGTGAAAGGTTTGGGGCCGGTGAAAGGTTTGGGGCAGCAAAGGTCTGGAAGTATTGTGTGATTATTGTAGAGCTGGCCAGGAAGGATATAGGTCTATCACAAGATCCTATTATCGGGGAGCAGCTGGAGCATTGTTAGTTTACGACATTAGCAGAAGAGAAACATTTAATCATCTTTCACGTTGGCTTGATGAGGTCCGACAAAACTCTAACGTTCATCTAACAATCATGTTAATAGGCAATAAGGTAATCAATATATGGATAGTATATCTGGATGATATTTGGATGACAGATTGCTCTTTCAAATCTAAGTCTTGCTGTAGTGTGATATCCAGCGGCGAGAAGTTACAACGGAGGAAGGTGCGATATTTGCTCGAGAGCACGGCCTTATTTTTCTCGAAACCTCCGCCAAGACAGCGACCGGAGTAGAAGAGGCATTTCTGTACTGCGCTCAGAAGATTTACGATAATTTGCAAAAGGGCTTGTTTGATCTGCACGACACCTCTCTTCATGGCGTTCGGATAGGACCCCAACAGGATACGTACATGCTAGGATCCCGTGAGCATAACGCACAGGGGGATGTGCAAGAGCTTTGCATGTCGACACGGGTGTATGGACACGGGTGTATGGACACGGGTGTATGGACACGGGTGTATGGACACGGGTGTATGGACACGGGTGTGTGGACACAGGTGTGTGGACACAGGTGTGTGGACACGGGTGTGTGGGCGCAGGTGTGTGGACTCATCGTCGACACAGACAGGCCCACACAGAACGGACAGACGCGGACACATGGGGAACGGGTTACGAGGTCTTTTTAATGTAGAAGAAAATCAGAAGGAAGAGAACAGTCGTTGCTGTTGATCACCAAAAATGACTCAGGCTGATGTCTAGTGGGACAACCAAGCACGGTGGCCAGATGCCATGTACAGCACGTCAGATGACCGGCGAAAGCAGTACCCCCGTGGTCCAGGGAGCGGCCGAAAGAGTGGAGCGATTCGAGTCCAAGTCAATGGGGGATTGCAGAATGGTGGTTCAGACATATCTTTCCGTTGCGAAGGTCGTATGCTGAAGGTGATTTGCTTCATCTGATGAGTGTTCGCTTACCCGCCTGGTGAATCTCACCAGGCGGGTATATATGGGACTCTTAGGTGGTCAACCTGTAGGGTTGGGTGACTCTATAGGGTTGGGGGAGCGACCGTGGCCGACCCTAAAGGGTTGGGCGAGCGACCCTGTAGGGTTGGGTGACAGGTTTGTGGGAGGTTCGAGAAGTCTTTGGTCGATGGCTGTGTGAAGGAGTGCGGGTATTCTGCGAAGAACCTGGCGGGCGGCGTCATGCGTGTCTGCGAGGGCTATAAGGGCTGGTAGTGCACGCGGGAGGAATCGATTGGGTTTCAGGTAGAGGGCGGTGGCATAGGCAACTGCGCTGGGTGCAGGTTGCTGTAGTACGGCGAGTACGGCGCCGTACATAAACCAATGTTTTGCCACGGTGGGGTCTTCGGCCAGTGCACACTCTAGCCACTGCAGGGCCGTTTGTCGCACTGGTTCCTCTACCGCCGCCAGCCGGGACCTCAGCGCCTCCCCGTCTAACTCTTGCACCTTCGTCACCGCTAAACCAACACGCCGGCCCGGCTCCAAAAGGTCACGCAATGTCGCGCCGCCCCTCGTGTCATCCAACGGCTTCTGGAAACTGTTGCCAGGCACTTCCTCCAATATACAACGCGCCACCGTCGACGGCAACCCCAACAAAATCTCCGCCTTCCGGAACCATACCTTCGCACGGTAATGCTGATCCGCTATCGTCGTCGCCGCACCCCAGAGACAACCCAACGTCTCCTTTTCCTTCTCCACCTGCTTCAACGCTGCACCAAACATCTTACGCGACCCACTGGGGCCCCGCCGACCCTCCTCTTCACGCCCCCCCGTTCCAGCCGGATGCAGCGTTCCAGCTGGATGCAGCGTTCCAGCTGGATGCAGCGTTCCAGCTGGATGTGGTCCGACTGCCGACGGCAACGACTCCTTGGCCAGGGTGTTCGTCGCCTGACCTTCCGGCGAGGCACTCAGTAAATTGTGCGCCGCCAACCAAAGTGAACAAGGCGCCGGCGACTCACTCGCCAGACTCTTCGCCAGACCCGGAGCAGTCAGCGTGTCCGCCTTCTCCAGCAACGCCTCATAGTTATCCGTCGCCGAAGCGCGGATCCGGCCCAACAACGTGCTCGCCACCAAAGGCACTTCTGACTCACGCCGCGACAACCGCACAAACTTCAGCATCGTCCACGTCACGTCCTGTAACGCGTTACTCATGCACGCCTGCACCTGGTTCCCAATCGGCGCCAGCGACGCCGGCCACCGGTTAATCAACGAGGAGTACAAAGCGTACAAGAAGTTACGCCGGACAAACAATTCGCTTAAACTTTCCAACCCGAACTGGCGCGGCACCGAGTGCCGATAAGCCTTAATCAACTTGCTGTACGCGTCCGGCACCGGCGGCCGAAACACTACCGGGGTTCCCTCGTGCACCTCCGAAACTACACAAAGTTTGTCGTGTGGAGTTGTGTATGCATGTCACATAGTATGCACACACACTGTGTGCAATGTGTGCACACACACTGTGTGGAATGTGTGCACACACACTGTGTGGAATGTGTGCACACACACTGTGTGGAATGTGTGCACACACACTGTGTGGAATGTGTGCACACACACTGTGTGGAATGTGTGCGAGTGTGTGCGTACCAGTTTTGGGTAGTGCGAAGAAGAGTTGTTCAATGAAGACGAGGATTGTGTAGATACCGCGTGTCGTATCTCCGAAGGCGTGGATATGTAGGTAGTTTTTGTCGAGGAGTAATCTCCGATGGCAATCAGCTAGTCCGGTGCGAAGGCTTTGGTATATTTTTTGTAGTATAACATCTCTGTCCAGCGTTTTGAGTTTGTTACAGAGGCTGTCGGTGTTGGTCGCGGGATATAGGAGCCAGCAGAAGTCGGGCATGTGGAAGGTTGTGCCGTCGCCGGGTTCACGTTTGACAACGAGTTGCGGAAGTTTACCCAAGGCGTCCAGATCACGTGCCAGACAACTCTGTAACTCGTGTCCGGTAACCAGCTCTTCAAGGGTGGTCCAGTCCTGCAGCTTCGCCGACGACACTGCACGCAACGGCGCCGCCGAATGCTTCGTAATACTCGACAACGAACTCCACTGATTCAACCGCTTGCTCAATTGAAACGAAAGGAAGGTGAAAACCAACAGGTTCTCCACCTCCAAGCTCTGAATAGGACCCAACTTCTCCATGTCCACTGCTACCGGCGTCCCGTTCGGCTGAACCAACGGCCAATGTAACCCAGGCAACTCCGGACTCGCACGACTCCGCGGCTTCGAACGCAAACGCAACTCGTTCAACCCTCGCAACTTCTCCACATCCATCGCCACCGACGACTCACCCAATCGCCGCCCCGCTTCCCGCAATACCAACTCACACTCCACCGTGCAACTCCGTCCCCATAACTCCATTGCCAGCGTCGCCAACCCGTCCAGGTCGAGTCCCCGCACTGCCGCCGCAGCACTCGCCGTGTCCGCCGCCGCCACCGTCCGGTCCGCCAGCGACTCCACGTCCGGGGCTTCGCCCCGGACGTCTCGGAGGCAGTCAGCGAGACGTTGGCAGGGAAGTTTCTCTTCCTCGACGAGGACGACGAGTAGTTTGAGCCAGAGGTAACGGTCGGACGTGTGACGGAGGGTGTGTTGGACGAGGTCGGCGACGGGGCCGGCGGTGCCGACTGCGCTGGCTGCGTAATACAGGAGGTCGGGTGCGCGCGTGTGTGGCAGTAACGCAGTGCAGAATGGGCGGAGGCGATGTGCGGTGAGGAGCGTGTCGTCGGGAAGACTGAGGGCAGCCGCAAGCAGCCTGTCCGTGGTCGCCTGGTGCAAGGCGGGCAGGTCCTGTACGCCGACGAGTGCGCCAAACTTGAGCGCTAACTGACTCTCGCGGTGGCAACCCGCCAGCCACTGCGCGGCCGTCGGTTCCTCGCGTACGCGCGGTTTTAAATAACGCACGATCGCGCATGCTGTCGCACGTTCCGACAATCCCGTCGCACCCGGCCGACTCAGCAACGCCCGTAATAACCGTTCGGAGCCGAGCGCTCGTAGTAGCGCACGCGACGCAACCATCGCGGCCGCCACCGGCGTTATCGCACGACTCGCCGCCACTGCCGCTGCGCACCCGCCGCGGCGGAACAACACCGCCGCCGTACGCGACCCCGCCAGCCGCTCCTCCGCTAACAACAAAGCCACCACCTGCAACCCCGACCGCACCCACAGCACCGCGCCTTCGTCCACGTCCGCCAACGCCAACTCCGGTGTTAACGCCAACTCCGGTGTTAACGCCAACTCTGCCAGACCTCTTATGGGACCGGCCAGAGCACCGCCTGTCTCACCCGTGGCCAACAGCCCTCCTCCACCTGCTCCTCCTCTTGCGCCTCCTCCCCCACCAAGGTAGGGTTGGAGGAGACGGCATTCGAGGTGTGCAGCGGCGCGCCAGAGTTGGATTTTGGCGAGTGCTTGTGCGTGTGTGCGGTGCGTGTGTGTGGGTAGATGGTCGGGAAGTGTGAAGAGTGCGGTGGCGCCGGCGTGTCGGCCGAGCGGTCCGAGTCGGAGGAGTGTGGCGATAAGGCAGTCTGCGAGTGCCGCCTGGACAGCGGGGGTGGCTCGGGGGATGGTGCGTAAGAGGCGTGTGAAGGTAGCACACACGCGCGCGATTGCACCCGCGCAAAAGACCCAGTCGCACAGGAAACGCCACACGGCCGCCCGCCCGACCGCCGGCTGCGCATCCAGCACGGCCAGCGTCGCCACTGCCATCTGAACATCCCCATCCAGAGCAAAGACCTCGCTCTCCCTCGCTCGACTCTCACCCCGCGCCGCCGCGGACGCGCCGAAGAATGCCAGCGCCGCCGGTCCCGACTCCGCGCTCGGTCGGGTCACCAGCCGCGCCGCCAAGTCCGGTCGGAACGCCGTCGCCGCCGTTGTCGGAGTCGATCCCTCCACAGTCGGCAGAACATCTCGACGTCGAGGTTCCGCCAACAGCGGGTACAAACGCTCTCGCACGACGACCGCGAGCAAGGCGGCTCGCAACCGCAACGGAGCTAAGGCGTCGGGACTCCGTCGCTTCTCCAACTCCGCAGGCGGCGGCGGCGGCGCACCTGTCGCATAACCGACCAGTAACGGCCAGCACACATTCGACGCCGGTAACGTTGAAGCTAACTGCAACAACCCGCCTGGCTCAGCCGCCGCACTTCCTTCCGCCAAGGCCAAAGCCAACCAGGTAGCCGCCACGTCCGACAACGCCGGAGCCACCGTCATCCGCGGCACCACTCGGTCCAGCAGCCGCAACAATTGCTCCACCGCCTCTCCCGACAACCCCGCCAAAGGCCGGTGACAACACGTCAGCAACGCCGCACCCGCTGCATTCAAGTTCAAGCATTCCCCCCGCGTATGCCGGTCCCACGCCTCACTCACCACCTTCAATACCGCCCCCGTCTCCAACCGCTCCTGCACCTGCGCCAACAACTCCATTACGCTCGGCAGACTCCATGCCACGTGCCGGCGCGTTATCCAGCACTCCGCCGGCCACCTGCTCGGGAACACCTTACCTCCGGCCGGGCCGTCAGCAACGGCAGGCTGACCACCGGCAGGTCGACCATTGGCAGAAAACGTTTCTGGTGCAGGCAGCCGATCCGCAGCCAGTTGGCCCGTAGCCAGTTGGCCAGCCGACAGCTCATGAGTGATTAGCCACCCGCTAGACTGCCCCGTCGCGGAGTACCGGTCCTTGAGTCGAAGAAGCAGCTTCGCCGGATTGTGCACTGTCGCCAGAATCTCGTCGTCGAACGCCTCCAGTTGCCCGAGCACTTCCAGCGCACAGACAGCGCTCAGCGGAGGCGCTTCCGGCACGACCGGCGGGAGCAGCGTCGCGAGTCGCGCTGCCAGGGCGAGGAGCGGGTTGCTCAGCGGCTCCTCGGCTGGCGCGCTCCCGCGGTAGCAGGGCGGCACGCCGTAGGCCATGCGCGCATCTTTTACCCGGCGGATCGAGTCGTCCTTGTTCTCGCAACCGACGGGCTCGCTTCGTCGGTTCGAGTCCTCGCCCCGTCGGTTCGAGTCCTCGCTCCGTCGGTTGGAGTCCTCGCTCCGTCGGTTGGAGTCCTCGATTCCACCCTCCGCGGGTTGTGCCTGTTGAAGCAATTTGAGACGGTAGACAAGCAGCGGCGCCGATTCTTCGTCTTCGCAGTGGGTGTTCGGGTCTTGGACGATGAGCAGATCCCGGAGCGGACTCGGCGGCAGCAGGAGGTAGAGGCCGCGTTCCCGCGTGATGAGAGGAGTCTCAACCCGCGCAGCCATCGCCACCAAGGGCCGCATATAAATGGTTGGAGTATCAATTTTGTATATCAGTGGCAATAACTCCCGGCCGTAATCGCTCTCGTTCTTGATCAACTCCAACATCTCTGCTTCCTGGCCACCTTCACGGCCACTCACCCCGTCTGAAACTAGACTACCCGTTTTGTGTTGGGCTGGACCTGGATTTGAGTCAGTGGATAATCTTCTGGTCCAGAGTAGACGTTGTAGAGCGAGTAGGCTGAGTCGCTTGTGGCTCTTTAAGATTGGACCAGCGGGAACGGCGAAGTATTTACGAGGTACGAGAGGTCTGGCGGACCGGGTGGGGTCGACGCTGGCGAAGACGAAGGCGAGGAGGTTGGTGGTGGCAAGGCTGAGATCGACGAGTCTGGGAAGCTCGGTTTGGTTGGCAACTGCATGGCGGGGGAGTTCCGGGAAGTCCGTTCTAGTCCAGCCACCAAGTTGGTCAAGTGTTAGAGGAATTTCGACTTTGTCTTCGGCGAAGAGTGCTGTTTGACCAGGTTGGTATCTGAGGGTGCAGAGGACGTTGACTGCCTCCTCAAGCAACGAGGGCAACGCGGCGGGATTGCCTCGAGATGGGAGATACACGGCGTCGGTTTCGTCCTTCATTTGGAGCGGCATTTCGGGCTTGAGAGCACACAGTGGTTGAAGTCCCGCATGGCACAGGAAGGCTACAACGGCCTGGTGCCGTCTTCCGAAGTAGGGCACGGCAGCCCCCAGCACATCTGTGGCGAAAGACAGCAGCCCATGCACCAGATGCACGTTCATTGAGGCTGCCTGGCAAGCACAGAAGAGTGCACTACCCAACAACGCCACCGCTTCCAAATGTTTAATCTGTGCTTCTAACGGGTCGCACGCATCTACAAACTGCTTGATGTTTTCCGGCACCGTACAGGCTGCATGAGCCCGTCGCTCTACCGTCCGCTTCAGTACCGCCACGGCGTTGCTGCTATAGTGCAGCACCAACCTCCTTACCGACTGGTAGACTGATTCCACCTTTAACCAAAATGGACACAGACACACACATCTTGCTAAAGCCACAACCACTCGCGCATCGAAGGTTACGTAGTTACCCTGAATTAATAACACCGCCAACGTCTGTCGACATACTTCCTGATGCTGCTGAGCCTTCCTCAACAATACTGTCACCGCAGCCGGACTGTACTCCATCAACGGCGCAATATACAATGTAGGAAACTCCGCGGGGCCAACGCCCTCCAACGCTGCCGCCAACTCCACCGCCTCTGCCAAAAATACAATATAACGCCGAGCAGAGGCCGCAGATGCGAACATCCCGTGGAGCCATCGTCTCAATAAATTCGCCCCCCATCCATGCAGCACATTCTCGCGCCGCAAACTGTCGAACAGCACGTCGCCCGCAAAACAATCCGGTAACTGTGCCAACCGGGCCAACACAGTACCCAACTGGTGCACCGCCGGCGCCGCTGCGGCTCCCGGCGGCTTCCGTAATGTCACCTGCTGTGCCTGTCGCTGCACACGCAACAATTTCAACACCAACTCGTCTGCTGCCGCCACGGTCTCCAGTGGCCCCGTCCAATATCGCTGGAATGCACCGTACTTGGGACCCATCGCCTGCCCTTTAGCACTCCACTGCGCCATTAACACTACCACACACGTTATCAACGGGTCCGCAATTATCTCAGCCACTGCACGCACCAACAATGAGCGACACTGACGCAACGCATACTCACACCAACTGTATGCAGATGCCGTCCATTTCAAATATACCAACGGATATAAGACGTGCAGGATGCGCTCCGCATCCGACCAATCTGCCGACAATACCAACGTGTCCGCACGCGCTATCGATCTCTCCACAGCCGCGCACACACGGGCACTCTCGCTCTCACCTCCTCCTTGGTCCAAGTCCAACATGTCAAACTCGAATGCGTCGGTACTGTAGTTATTCAACTTCATCACGGAACATAGCTGCAACTTACGCACAATTGCAGCCGGTAAACGCTCCAGGTCATTGTTCACCAGACTCAAGCAATGGTCGACCCACCGAATTTTGCTCTTAACCAAACCCATCCAGTCCCGGTAATATGTTACCAATTCGAGAGCCGCATCCACGTCATTCCGCAATAATGCACGAAGTATCAAGGCGTACGGTGACTTACCCACCGTCATGTAACGATCCACCAGCTCCGGAATAAAATCGTCCAAGGGGAGGTAACTCAGAAACCCTTTCTTCAGGCAATCATCTAACCAAACACTATCGCCAATGCAGGTTAATTTGTCCAGACCATCTGATAGGATCCTGCAGAAAATTTCGTGGAACCTCGGCCGCTTCAAAGACTCAGTAGCCAGATACAGAATCCGAGCCAACTGCATGTCATCTTCGTGACCCTCTGCAGTCAAATTCAATAAGCTATATAAGAGGCGACCGATGGTCAAATCGTCTTCTTCTAATCGCACAACCTGTCCGTGACCGGTCCTTGGACGGGACGGTTCCTTGTCCAGAAGGTCGGCCCAGATAGTTATCATAAAGTCTATATTCTCCGGTATTGGAAGAAAGTCGCACATATTGGGGTCTATACTAACTATGGTATCATCATTCAGGCGCAATCCTATCTCGTCAGAATCACGACCCGACTCTAGGTCCCTTGACGGGGTTACCCCCCTATCGGGGGCTCCTCCACATATGGAGGCTGCTCCCGTAACGGGAACTATTCCCCGTATCAGCCCGTCTCCCTTTCCCTTTCGCTGCCTGTCACCGGGACTGTTGTGAATGAGCGCAAGCAGCCGTGCAGACTCCAATCTCACATCGCGATAGCGCTGTCTAATCTCCCAATTTGGTCTGTAATGATAATAGTCCTCATCCCATTCAGTGCATTCCTCGATCAGAGTGTAAAGCGCTCCGTTTTGATTAAGCATTTCCTCATGACTTCGGAAGACGCTGTCCCGGCAACCTCGGCCGTGGATAGCGTTGGCGGAAACGGCGCTTTTATAAGGATTAAAGCGCCTGTCGCCACTGCCTACATCAGAAAATGGAAATCTCGTGAACGTACCCACAATAGCGGGGCATTCGCACGTTAAGCGATCACATTGGTCCCAGTCTCCGTGGCCATCTAAATTTTCGTGCAATTGGCGAATTATGAGCCGCCCCCACGCATAGCCCGCTCCTAGATACGAACTGAGGTCTGAGTAGCTATATGGCAGCGGGGTGTAGGTAATATCTCCAATGGCCTTTTCATGCTCGTTGGAATCGAAGTCAAAGTAATGCGTCGCCAGCCTTCGAATAACCCATAAAGCTATCATAGGTTGCTGAATATCCAGCGCCTGCTGTAGAAGGATCCTTAACATAGGCATGAGTGGATAAAGGTCGTAACTGGCAAACGGGGCCCCGCTCAAGCACTCGTACCACCGATAGTCGTGCAAAGCGGAGAACCCAACTGTTCGTGCGGGGGAGAGAGTTGCCAATCTCCCCAAAGATTCGATACAGGAAGCCATTAATGCGCCAAATATACTCACCGAAACCGGCTGCACAACTTGGAGCTCAATCACCTTGATGTATTCCTCGCAAACCATAGACGCTTGCCGCAGCATATCAGAATTCGACCAAGTCCAATTCGACCCCTTTATTCGCTGCAATACTTGCGTCCAATCTTGGATTACCACAATAATGTACGGGTCAAAATACGGCAGGAGACGATGCAACTTACCCAATTCCGGACTCGCCGCGGAGGAAGAATGCTTTTTCTTGATCCAAACTCTATCAGCATCCGGATACAAACACGTGTGCAGCGCATCTAAAATTGCCAAAGGCGCCAAATCGCTTCTAGCTCCCAGCCACTGCACCGCTGAGTAGGCTAGAGCACTTAATACGATAGCTCCCCTCTCCAAGATGCTGTTCACGTGAATCAAACTAGTCGCGGGAATTGTGTTGGACTCTTTGATGACTAAACTGTAGTTCTGCTCCTCAGTAGCAAACGACGCATCAAACGGGATAGTTAACCAGTACCAGGGATATATGGCACTTTGATCACTGGGGATTCCGTTCTGAACAGCAGTAGCAAACTTGCTCAGAGTACCAGCTTCCTTGTAGAGAATAAGACAGCACAAGAAGCAAATGCAACCGAGATGACTTATTTCGTACCTATCAGCGCACCTGGCGTTAAAGGAAGGTTCCTGTAGAGTGGGCTGCGTTGCAGCGTCAGATCCACCAGCCTGTACTACGACTCCAGCAAAGTCACCGACTCCAATGTGGTCCGTGACTCCAATGTGGTCCGCGACTCCAATGTGGTCCGCGACTCCCATGAAAGGGTGTTGCGAAGAGTTTGAGCGTACTTTGAAGACTTTCTCTACAAGGTTGTGGTCGTTGAGTGCGAGCAGGACTGTGGTCATGAGTTTTCTCTGGGCGGTTGAGTACTTGAAAGGGTAGGCGGTATCGGCGAGTTTCGAGTCGAGAGAAAGTAGTTTGACGGCACTAATGACCAGCTGCTTGTTGTTGCAGGAGGAAGGCATAAGGAGGACTAGTTTGGCGAGTGCGCTGAGGATCAGGACGGGGTTGAGTTCGAGTGAGAGGAGGAACTCCACGACTCGGAGGACGACTCTGTCTTGGTCTTGGCCAGCGAAGGTGGTGATGGGGTTGAGGAGTTGTTCCAGCCAGAGGGCGGCCTTGGAGTAGACGAATTGGTGGTGGATTGGGGCCAAGTCCTCCCGGCAGGCATTGAGTCGATTGCTGATAGCGTGTAGCCCGCTGAAGATTTTATTGACGACCTCGCAAAGATAGCTGTCCCGGAGGGGGTAGATGATTTGCTTCATGGCGCCCACCACCAAGTACTGCTGGAAGATGCCTGAAGCCTGGGCAGCGAAGAGCGAGTTCTGCACCAGAATCTCACGGTCCTGCAAACGGAATGCACTATCATACAACGTAGCCAGGTCATTCAGATGCAACAGAGGCAACAGAAACCGCCCCCAGTTGAAAACGGACTCTGAACACGGCCCACTCGTCCACAGATCCGAAGCCTGCGTGCACACCATCACCGCTCCCAGACAGAAGTCCACTCCAGAACGCAACATATCAAAACGTACGTCCGCAGACGAACGACAGCATGTCACCAAACCGTCCGTCAGCGCCGCCGCCGCCGGCCACCACGTATCCGCAATCAAGTGCGACTCCCGAGACGTCGTCCCCACCATACGCCATAACCGTAACACCTCCCACACCTCCACCGACAAACCCTGCACATTCATCGAAGACGAAAACTGACGATTCACCGCCGCCATCAACACGAAACTGAAAAAAGATCGATCGATAAGAGACCATAGAGCGAGGCCGGAGGGGAGGCAAGTGAGAGTGGTTGGTTACTGAGCTAATAAGCGTTCATGAGGAAATAAACCGCTGAACGATTGCTTGAGAAATGCGCAGAAGATCTCCAGGAAATATGTCGGCTGGTTATTCGTCATCGTAACAATCAACACCATAAACGACATCAACAACGAAGCCCGCTTGAATATCAGGAACTGGCAAGTCGCCTTTGTCGGTCGTATCGCCGATACAACAGTTCTGGAACAGAGTGTAGAAGGAAGGGCTCAGACAGGATACAGAGACGAGCGTAGACGGGAGCTTTTCGCGAGGAACGCGTTAGGGCGGATGCTAGTGCGCTTACTGTTTCCACTGAGTAAGTGGTTCTTTGAACACGTCAGCCAGCTCGAATATTTTGCAGCCGATGTCCGTGTTATACGGGTAGAGAGGACAGAGGCCGTTGACTAGATTTCGACCCACGAGGACTTGGTCGTGAGGTAGGTGGCGAAAGCAGTTAAGTATGGCTTTCCCCAATTTGGCCACGGGTTGTTGCGATGCGACTGCCATGGCTATCAGGCTCTCGGCGATCACCACGAGTAGGAGGTCGCTGAGCTCTCTGTCTGGGGCGTCTCGGACGGCATTCATAACCGACTCGCAGAGAGAGGAGTGCTGTTCCAGCAGTTCTATCTCTGTCTCGCCCAACGCTTGGACTGGTAGGTCAGGTTTCAGGTTAAGGATAACCCGGGAGTAAGCGTTCAGCGCAGCAACTTCAGTTAAGATGCCGTTTATACCGTCAGACGGTGGCTCCACGGACAGCGCCTTGAGCAACTCCAAGATGCTCAGACGTCCTGCTCTGCACGACTGTATCAATGCCGCGGTATCCTGACGCAGATTTAGTCCTTGGGCCACGGCTGCGAGTCGGTGCTCGGCCTCTTCCCCAGCCCCTGCAACAGCTTCTTCTGGCATAGTCTTGGACACAGCATCCCCCGATGCGGTCAACTGGGACACCCCCATATCTGTCCCGGACTTGCCTCCGCCTGCCGGCTGTCCGATTGGCGGGATATCGCGGGTGAGAGTAGCGAGGTAAGCCACCAGGAATTGCTGCAGCTTTCCCAGCCGCTGAGTCAAGCGCAAGGCGCAGTGCTTGAGCAGTTGAGCCGAAGGAGACGCTTGTTTGAGGGCGAGCAGGTGACAGGCCTGGAGCACAACGGGTGGGGAGAAGTAACCGGTGGTGAGAAGACTTTCGACTTCAGTTAGGTCAAGTTGTTGTTGAGCCGGGGCGAGGCCAATGAGGATCGTGCAGAATATAAGAAAGCCTTCGTATATGTCGCACTCTTGTCGGTCGAAGTTCCCGAGTGTGCGACAGTCGCCCACAGATTTCCGGATGACCGACATATCTTGCAGCAACTGCGGCGCCACCTCGGCCAACGCCTGAGGCGCACACTCGAAGAGCGGCAACGCCGCCTGCACGTACTGCTCCACCTCCTCAACGTCGCCCCCGTTGTGCAGGCTATCCATTATTTATCCGGCGCTAAAATGATCCATGTCGGCGGCTGCAGGCAAGCACGTTGACTCCTGGCTATCCAAACAGGCGTCCGTCGCCATCAGCAGTGGGGACTCTCCAAGTAAGCCGAATCACCCTGGCCTGTCATCGGTTAGAAAGGAAAAACGCGTGCGCACACGTGTGTGCGGCGCACTGGGCCTGATCTAGTCGAAGGGCTTACTGTGACTATGTAAATCAATGTAGTGATGGAGCCCATGCTGGAGAGGTTCCGCGGGTTCTTTAGAGCATACCACGGCGGCAAGAGTCAGGAGGAGAGTCAGCGCCGACATACTTTGTGCATAAGTTCACAACACATGCTGGTGATCATGGCGATCAAACATCTGTTTGTGGACATGTGGTTTAGTGGGAATGCCACCAATTCTTCATTTGCTTGGCTGCACTTGATAAGCTCGATGGGGTTCATTATCTGTACCGTGGCCTTTGGGCTGAATCAGATGATTCTCGTCCTTAATGTCCCTCAGTGGGCATTGGCACTGGTAATGATTTTGGATTCCTTGGCCTTTCCATTCGCCTACGCCTATAGCTTGGTGGGTAGCTTGGAGGGTGTTCTGTTGCACTGTGCCTTCTTATTCATCCTCACAACGTTCGATATTCTATGGCTGTTATTTTGTGCGCTCTTGACCCTTCTATCTACAATCGTCGCGATTGTTGCTTTTGGAAATCAAGACCGCAAACTGTATCAGTACTTAACGCAGGCCCAGCGAGGATCGGTTATTGCCATTACCGACTCGTCCCTTCGGATCCAACAACAGCTGGAATATCAGGCCTACATCGATCATCAAGGGCAACTCGAAGGATTAAAGCAAGCCATGAAAAAAGCCTCAAGTGGAGCCAGTACAGCCGCGAATATCTCATTTGATCGCAATTTGAGGCGATACGACTCTGGCAAACCTCAACCCGCAGGTTTAAACAAACCTCTATCGACTGAGAAGACAAAATATCATCATCATCGTAAAAAGAATCCAGAACCCAGTGATGAGGCTACGTCTTATAGCGTCAGCAGACCCCACAAGGAGAAGACGCAAATGTTCCTGTCCAAGTCCGCCAAGAAAAGGTCCTTGTCAAATGGGCTGGGTATCTTTGATGACATCAATGAATTAATACAAGAGAGACTCCGCAATGCCCCTCATGCAATTTGGATGGGCTTCGATACTCGACAGTTTCTTGCAGCTGCAGAAGATTGGCTATCCCCCATCATTGGCGAGAACAACGACGAGCTTCTTGTGGAGGACCACGGCAGTCTGCGAGGCGCTGGATATTCTACAAGTTCTTATAATTCAATGGCCAATACTACAGTTACGATTACGGACGCTGTTGCAAACACGCGTGCGCACGCAAACAAGCGCGCGAAAACGGGACGCAAAAAAATCGAAAATGGGAAACTCGGCGATTATCCAATGGTGGGGACGCCTAGTGCGGGTGGAGCGACACAGCTGGTGCTGATGACGCTGGCTGAGTTCCGGGCCTTGTTATACTTTACCGATTGGTCGGATGTGTTGCTGGTGTTGATATTCATAAGTTACGGATACTGCATTTTCAAAGAGACCCTCAAAATCTCGTTTTTGGTTCTTCTTTGTAACCGGCTGATGGAGGCCGCGATGGTTGCCTTTCCTAGCTTGGCGGTTCGGGAGAAGGCGATTTGCAAGCTGGTGACAGATGAGCTGGAGTACTTCCAGAGGCAGCCCGGCGCCGAGTCGGTGCTGCGGGACCTGCAGCACTACCTGACCTACCACGTTCGTCAAGGTTCAAGTCCGCACTTTGTTTTCACCGATTACTTGACACCTGCGCATGGTCTGCACATGATGGACGGCATGTCGAGTGCTGACATGGGTGGCCCGAAGTCTGTGAGTCTGGGAGGCGAGGTATTGTCGGACGCGTACACGATGCCCAAGTTTCTCCAGCGTCCGCCGGAAGCTGCAAACCCGCCACAGCGGAGTTCGGTCCCTCACCGGTCTCTGCTCCAGTATCTCAGCGAGCGGTCCGCTGCCGGTGGTGCTTCAGTGGGCGGTACTCCGGACGACGTGTTGAATGATACCCACATCCATCCCCTGGAGGTCTTATTGATAGACGCGGTGGCGAACCTGTTGGTTAACCGCATGAGGACTAACCGCTGGGACGGGGGCGAAATGGCTTCCAAGTGCAGGACTGCGAGTTCAGTTGTCAACAGCCGGTGGTATCTTAACACAGAAAGCTTTACAGAACAGGCGAAGGCCTTCTTCCAGACCAGTAATTTACTGGAGATGGCAGACATTGCTGGCCAGGGTCAGATCTTCTCCAACAGGTCTCGGTCCTCGGACATGGGCGACCCGTTTCATGACGAATGCAGACTCCAGACCCGGCGAACTGCAGCTTGGAGCAGTCGGGTACCCGCCCGTGGCGACCTCCTGAAACGCAGACGTTCTTCCCTCACCAGTCGTACGCCCCAGGTAGTTAGAAATTCTCAGTGCAGGTTTGCGCGTTACGACGATGGTACCGCAATGAAGGCAGCGGGAGACCGGACCTCGGAACGTGCTTCGGAACGTGCTTCGGAACGCGCCTCCGAGCGCGCTTCGGAGGAACGACCGTGCAACACCTTCTCCGATCTTCATACAAATGACGACAGCGACACGATAGACGGCTTTTATTCCGATGATGACGAAGAAAACCTCATTCTCGACTTTGTGCGTGGAGGCATCAACGATCAGAGCCGGGCCACGGCCACAATGAACAACTTGAGGATCTTTTTCAAGCCCGTCTGGAAGTCCTTTACTTCTATTGTAACCTACTACTTGCGAAGTAATTTTAAGTACCTCAAGAACGTACTCATTGAGTTCTCCCTCACTCGCCAACTGACGGTATTCACAGCGAGTAACAAACGAGGGAACATATCCCCTCGCAAGACGGTTCTCCAAACTTTTGCGTCGCCGGAAATGGAACGTTGGTACGCCGAGTGGATCCAGAGCTTCAGCATCCGAAATCAGTTCGACCGACTCGACATACTTCTCGTCACGGTGGTGCAGGTGGCCCACGTCACTTTCGAGTCTTGGTTGCTCATCAGGCGAGGACCCATTGCGCGCCGAATCGCGGTAGCCAAATGGGCGCCTTACTTGATTGTGAGCGCCAACTCCGTAGTCGCTGCAAAGGCCGTTCTGATCCCCTACGACGAAGAGGTAGCTACCTATGACGACAATACCTTTGCCGTCATGACTCTAATGTTTTGTATAGTGCGTATCTTGTTTGTAGTACTCTTGAATTCGATAATTTTGCAAGTGCACTCACGTGTGCCGAGTGCGAGAAGACTGGCCAGAGTTAATATGACTTCCTTCCTGGTGGCTGTGGGTCACCTGTTGTTGTGCGAGGTGGACTTCATGAGCGCAGCCTATTTGCTTCAGCGGTTCTCTTCTGTGGGACACCATACCATCTCTACAACCTCCTTCGGTGCTCTCTTGTTGGCTCCTCTCTTCGCTTCGGGAACTCGGATGCCAGTCATGATCCTAACCTACTCGGTGTTTTTTCTGATTCACTTGTTACTGTGCAGCTTGTCCTGTGTTAATTTGAGCCAACTGGCCAGCTACATCACCGTATGGAGTGCCTTCGCTCTCATAGGGTTGTTTATGATCCATGGAAGCTACGATCAGTCTCGCAGGTCTATTTTTTCTCGGTCGGTGCTTCCTTACATGCTCATTCTCTCGGAACTGAGCGATTGGAAAGATTCCCTCGTGGGCCTGTCCGTGAATGGGAAGTGCTTTGAAGACAATTACACCTCTTCGGACACATCTGGTTCCCAAGCCGAAGGTCACGCTGGTCTTGGCGAGACCCATACAGGATCGGTCCAGCACCGGCTGAGCGGTTCCGCAGCAGAAGAGCAACACGACGAGTCCTCGTCGGCCAGAGAGACGCGGAAAAGTTTAAACGGTACCGAAAGCTCCATGGGACAGTGGCAGGGATCGGTGGAAGAACGAGACGACCTGCCAAGCGCCCCAGACCCATGGAATGCGGGTACGGATAGCTATAACGGAATACGGGACTCCCGGAGCTCCAGCCAACAATTGGACACGAATCGATGGGAAGATCTACAAAGTGGACCGAGCCAGGACGGTGAACGAGACAAGACCTGCGACGTAGAAACCCCCGGAATGGAGCCAACCCCCGCCACTCTCTCCGACTTCGATGACCAGCAACACTCCAACGCCTTTCACCGGGTCTCGCCGCCGACAACTGAGACGGAAGAAAACCAAAATGAAGCCTGGAGGAAGCTACCTTCCAGCCGCAGCTTCTTCCCCCCAGCGAGAAGAGGTTCACGACGACAGTAAGTAGAACCCCTTCCCTGGCCCACCCCTTCCCCGGCCCACTCTAACCTTATTTCTTTCAGTTCGGTCAGTCGTCTGGGTAACGGGTTCTTTAGAGTGGGTCCAAGCCTACGACCTCGCCGGCGAACTGCATGATTGACTGGATCGTTGGTTTCCTTTCCTTGTGTGGTTAGTGAAGAAGAAGGTGTTGTGCTGTGTGGAACAGGCCCATGCCCACCGTCTTTAGTCCCCACCACTGGAGACCTCCGAAGCTGAGGAAGCCGAGACGGAAGGCGCAAAAGCCGGCGTTCATGAGGAGCATGGCGATGGTCCAGAGCAGTTGGGGGGTCATGAGAATACTGGCGTGATGTCCGCGGAAAGAACGCATGGTGAAGAGAACTGCGACGACCGCAAAACTTGCAATGATGACCGAGAGCCACGTGCTATGTAGGGCGAAGAAAGAGACAGTCCACATAAGGGCAAGGACACCTTGCCAGATGTAGGACTCCATCCGCAAACCTTGTTTCCAGCCCAGCCAGCCAGATAATGCACTTGAAATGCAGATTCCCGTCAAAAGAGGACCCGCAATCGGAGAAGCTATCCGAGCGAGCACCCCATACTTCATTAGGCTGCCCATCCACCGTGAAACCACGTAATTCACAGCTATGAAAGCCCCCAACATAGCTGAACGTGGGTAGTTATTCAACGCAGCCATTTCCAAAAATGTGTCAGTTTGCTTCAGCCTCACGTCCGTCCCAGAAGGGGCTGGGGGAAAAGGAGGGAGTTAATTAGAGCTGTATTGTTTTTCTCATGGTTGCTTCCTCGGGACTGGAGGCTGTTCGACAGAGCCTTGAGTCCATTGAGAATCTGTACAGACGTAGACTTCTCCATTATACTCAACAGAACGAAGTGCTGGCTCACGAGTTGCGACTTGCCGTTACGGAGGCGACTCGGTGGAAAAACAAAGTACTACCCCCCCCCCCCCCCCCCCGTCGCCCCCCCCGTCGATTACTACTGTGCGGTACATGAAAGTGGGTGTTATGAAAGTGTTCTTTCTATTCATTTAGTACGAATTCTTGAAGGAGACCGGTCGCTTAGCACTCGAATTGAACACTGGTAAGAGACAGACATGCGAACCATGATGTTGTTACGAGTAGTAGAACGATGTAAAGCGGGGGATGGGGGCATGGGTGGGGGTTCAGCGAAATGTCCAGACGACAAAAGCCAGAGCATTGATCGGGGTTCATCGAGTGAAATGATACTGCGATTTCGAGAGGAGCAGTTACAACGATTGGCTAGCGAGCTGGACGTCTTGAACACGCTGACGGAGACCATGGCCAAGCGGATTGAAGGACTGGAGGCCAGCGTGAATGAGCTTGCATCCGCCAATCAAGATTGTACGAGGCAGTTGCTGGACGAGAGACAAACGGCAGCTGAGTTAAGGAAACAGCTTGCCGTTCAAACGAAAATGAAAGCGCCTCTGTCGTTTCTGCCGTTTAACGGGTTGGTGACAAGACCCCCGGCATCTCCGAACGACGTGACCGCCATCAGTACTTTGCTGCATATGTTTTGTGAAGATGTGAGCAGACACACATGTGTGAGCACAGAAAATTGCGTACCGGAACGAGGAAACCTACAGAGTGGTCAGGAGAGTAGTGCACGTGGTGATACACATAAGGGTAACACATAAGGGTAACACATAAGGCTGCATGGGAATTGGGTATACGCCCCACATCGAAAACGTGTCCTTAGTTAACTGAGCCGGGAAATAGTAATGAGTTCCGGGACGCGGCCACTACCTCGAATGGAGGCGCTTCCTGACCCACTGCACGACCGTGCTGTGGCTGATGTGGAGGCACCACCAGTGAAGCCGTTACCAGATAGTTATTTGTTTGAGAACGGTTTGGATAAGACGCCCAATTGGCAATTGCTTCAGGACCATTTCCTTCGACAGGGTCAGGTATCAAAGGAGACTTGTTTGCACATTATCCGTCGTGTGAGTGCCATTACGTCATGTGAGCCGAATTTATTGCGACTAGAAGATCCTATAACTGTGGTGGGCGATATTCATGGTCAATTTTACGACATGGCAAAGTTACTGGAAGTTGGTGGTGCACCAGAAGAGGACACCCAATACCTATTCCTAGGTGATTACGTGGATCGTGGATCGTTTGCCGTGGAGGTAGTGATAACACTATTTTGCCTAAAGCTAGCATATCCCACACGCATCTGGTTATTGAGAGGGAATCATGAGTGCAGACAGATGACTGCCTTCTTCAATTTCAGAGACGAGTGTGAACATAAATTCGATCTCGCAGTCTACACAGCCTTTATGGACGCGTTCGATACCCTCCCCTTGGCCGCCTTGATCAATAATCGGTTCTTCGCCGTACACGGAGGACTGAGTCCTCAATTACGCAAAAAAGACAGCATCAACGGAATAAACAGGTTCCAAGAACCACCAAGATCGGGTCCATTCTGCGACCTACTTTGGGCGGACCCTGTTGACGAAGAGAAGGTCGCACATCAACAACATCTGAACGACCTTTTCTTCCCAAACGACGTACGAGGATGCTCCTATTTCTTCGGATACCACGCCGCTAAAACATTCCTGGATGATAACAAACTCCTGTCCATCGTCCGAGCACACGAAGCACAAGTCGACGGCTACAAAATGCATAGAGCACACCCCGTCAACCACTTCCCCACAGTCATCACCATCTTCTCCGCACCCAATTACTGCGACGTTTACAACAATAAAGCAGCTGTACTCAAATTCGACGTAAGCCCCCAACCCCTCCTCCGACCACTTAAACCCCCCTCCGACCACTTAACCCTTCCTCCGACCACTTATATCCTCCGACCCGTCCTTCGTTGAACGATCCATATGGTGTGTGTTTTCAGAATAACACTCTGAATATTCAGCAATTCAATTTCACAACACACCCGTACCACTTGCCAAACTTCATGGACATCTTCCAGTGGAGTATACCATTTGTCTCCATGAAGTTAAACGAGATCCTGAGTATCATTATGACCAAGCATGCTGTCGACCCCGCAATGATAGATCATCAATTGGATGAAGAGGACGACAGTGAAGACGAAGACACCGGTGCCTCTCCGGATCTCGAGGCCGTCCTAACATTAGACGACGCTGCCATATACGACGCTCTCAAACCCGTGAAACGAGTCATTGGCATCCAACGAGCCAATGTCCTTAAGGCCAAGGTCGTAGTTCTTGCTCGCGTCGTACGAATGCTCAACATTGCTCGAGAGTGCAAACAGGACATCGCAGTACTCAAGACCCTCAACGATGGCACACTCCCACCAGGCACCCTCCTCAGCGGCTCACAGGGAATCAAAATGGAAATTAGACGTTTGAAGGGGCCTCCTATGTAATCTGCATTAATTCAGCCACAGGGAATTAAGGGCAGACTCTTCGATCAAGCAGACCCTTTCGACCCACCAGACTCTTCGATCGGGTAAACCCTGAGGTCATACTAGATCAGCTAGCTGGTCATACTAGATCAGCTAGCTGGTCATACTATATAGGACGGCCAACTGGCTGGTTGCCTGCGCATTTCACGTCAGCCAGTTGCTCGCCGATCATGTCAGGTCGGTCAACTGGTTCCTGGGAGAGTCTTCATCGGGCTTGGATCTCTTCTTACGGACGGGCAACGAGGCAAACCTGTCTGGATCAATAACACAGATCTTTGTCTTATCTTCAACCTTGCATACACCGACAAGTCTATCAGCTCTTTGGAAGAATTCGTGGCGCAACGAAATGACCACAAATTGGGCGTTGTTCGCCTGGCACTAAGCAACAAAACGTTCGGGCATGTAAACTCGTGTCTGTAAACGAGTGCGCGCAAAAGGTGTGTGAGCGCGCAAAGGTGTGCAAGTGTGTGCAAATGGTGTGCAGATGGGTGGGTGTGTGTAGAATTTCTTAATGTGCGTACGGATGCCACATAGCTGGCGATGAGCAACACATTCTGAGTGTCCAGAGCTGCATCAATTTCGTCAAGGAAGTAGATGGGGGTTGGCCGGTAGTGGTGTAGTGCGAAAATAAGAGCTAAGGACGAAAGAGTCTTTTCGCCACCTGACAAGTTATGAATGCTCCTCCAACTCTTTCGAGGGGGTCTGACGCTATATTCGATACCTTCAGTGAACGGAGAATTACAATCTTTGTACTCCAATTCTGCATCGCCACCCCTGGTTAACATTTGATATAACTCCTTTACTTTCTCACTTAAAAATAGAAAGCCCGTATCGAAGATCTGACGTCGCTCCTGCTTTAAAGATTGCAATTCCTTATACGCCTTTTCCAAATCATCTCGACGCCTATCACGAGCTGACTTGAATGCCAGACACTCATGACTCTTCTTCTGATATTCCGTTATGATACTAATATCCATCATAGAAGATCCCAAATTCTTCACCTCTTCCTCCCACTTGAACACTTCCAGCTGATAATTCTTCTGAAAAAATGGGCTGTCTTAGTGCCCCTAATGGGTCCTCTTACGGTGGCTTGCGTCTTGTATAAATCCAGATTCTTCGTGTCTGGAAATTCGATAATAGTATTATCGGCATCGTCCGCTTTGTCCGGCGTCTTTTCAATAGCCATCCCACCGTCTCCATTCTTCAGCACTATGGCTTCTTGACCGTCTCCAATTGTTTGTTCCCTATCGATTACTCCTTTCAGCTCCTCGGCATCAGGATGACGATTGCTGTCTATAGAATGAGGGTGACCATCATGTTCTCCGTCATCCACCGTGTCATCCCCGCCCAGATCTTGGATGCTTGGTAGGTCATTGAAGTCATTCAACAACTGTTCCAGCAGCTTGTCCTTGTTGGCAACCAATTTTTGTAGCTGATTAACTTTATATTGGATTTCATTGGTCGCATCCTTGATGGCATTTTGCTTGTTCTTATAAAGTCTAATTCTGTCTTCAACACCTTGTCGTTGTTGTCTAACTTCATGAATTTTTTTTTCGAAATTTTCAAGTCGTTTCGAGAACTTATCAAGAGCTGTTTGATGGAGCTTTTGTTTCAGAATAAGGTCTTCACAAATCGCTTTATTATGATTGGTGCCTTTGATCAATGATTCTTTCTTGGCCTCGAGAGAGGGGATGATAGACTCCTTTAACTGCTTGACTCGATTATTAGCAGTATTAATTTTCTCTACACCGTTTGATATAAGATCAGTATCGCGATTGATAGCTTTCTCCAAACTGGATCGTTCGTCAAGTAACCTTTTCCTTTCAACGCCTCCAAGTGATTTTATCTGCTCGGAACATATACTGAGTTTTTTATCCCGATCCTTAATGTGCTGACGAATTTTATCCCTGATTCCTATCAACTTGGTCAAACGAACGGATCGAAGGGTGATCTCCATTTCCGCAAAACTATTATCGGTGGGGGCCAGTTCCATAAGTTTTTTCAATAGTTCATTTTCATTTACAGTGTCTATGCCGTCAGTGTCCTGAGCTGCTGGTTGTTCTATTTCAATGAATGGTTGACGAGTTTCGGATACCGCTTTTTGATATGTATCCGTCAGATTAAGAATTAAGTGTTCCAGATCTTTGCCTTCATTAATATGACAATTTATATCCATATTCATTTGATTAATTTTCTGTGCCAATCTATTATCTTCTTCAACACTATCCCGAATGACACGATCGATATTTAGCAGATCCTCTTTAACG
This sequence comes from Gregarina niphandrodes, assembly GCF_000223845.1. Taxonomy (NCBI): domain Eukaryota; phylum Apicomplexa; class Conoidasida; order Eugregarinorida; family Gregarinidae; genus Gregarina; species Gregarina niphandrodes. The sequence continues at coordinate 12,465 of NW_011645780.1, read as the reverse complement.
TTTTTTAATTCGCGCTCTTCATCAGTCCGAGATCGTTCTTCACCCCCAACACTTAATCCAGAATGATATATATGGGCCTGTTTAATGAAATTAATACCGCATCCACCAGTCATACTTCCGTTCTTCTCGATGACCTCACCCTTTGCAGTAACTACTTTAAATCTTTCATTTTTACCAAAAGCAATCTTTCGAGCCTCATTAATATTTATTGTACATAATAAAGTATCCCGAACACGCGACCAAATAATTGGTTTTATATTCTGTTCACTATCTTCCATTTCAAATGACTTTATCTTGATTAAATCCATTACAGGAATTATATTCTGCAAAGATCCATATCTTCTGTCTTTACTCTTATACCATTCTTCCATAAGTCTTCTCCACTTATCAGCAGCCCGATTTATCGTAACACAAGTTACTCGTCCAAGTTGATTTTGTTTAACAAATTTTATTATAGCTTCTGACGCATCATCAGTTCTTGTTAACACTATATCCTCTCCAAGACCTGCTGAAGTTAATGCCGATCCATATTGTTCATAATCACATTCAACATAATCTAATAACCAAGTACCAAGTTTATATAATACAGAATTTTCCATCAAGAATTGTTCATTAAGCTTTTGATATAATATAGCAGCCTGCCGATTTACTGATTTACTATTATGACGCTTCTCTAACTCAGACTTCCTGATCTCCAACTCATTCTTTTTCTGTCTCCCATCAACAAGTATTTGTTTTAATTCTTGCACACGTGTTTGCAATAATATTCGATCCTTATGAATATGTTCTATTAACCCAACTTTATTCGTTAAATCATTCTTATGTGTCTTAATATTCTGTTTTAAACTTTTTAACAACTCAATTTGTCGTTCTTTTTCTTTATCTTTAGCCAACTTCTTTTCATTCTCTAATTCTAATATAGATTCTTTCTCAATCACAATATTATTTATTAATTTGAATTTTCTACACACACCATTTTTCTCATTTGTAATAACCTGAATTTCATCATTTATTACCTGTAAATCTTCTTTCAACTCATCATCCATCACAATTAATTTTTCGTTAATAAATTCTAATTGTTTTTCTTGTTTGGGTAAATTATTCTTTGCGTCTTCACACTTCTCAATTATGTTCTTACCTTCCTCAATCTTCATATCAATCTCTTTCAATAATGCTTCTCGTTCAGTTGACACTTCTCTAAACTTTCTCTCATCAAGCATTATCGTGGATTGAATTCGATCTTCTTCCATTCTGTAATGATCCTTAGTACTTTTTAATTCCTGGAACTTCTTAACCATATTATCATGAACCAGATCATAAGTTAAATGGATTCCAGATTTCATTGTTCTTCCTTCTACCCCTGACAACTTCTTCATTAAGATTTTTCGCTTCAACCTATCATCAAGACAATCACCAGTGTTCTCATACAGACAATCACCAGTGTTCTGATTGTCAGCATAACTCAACTCTCCCCGCATATCTCCTTGCACCACGTTATTCTCCACGTCACTCTCCACGTCACTCTCCCCTTCATTATGATTGACTTCCTCTGCGATCATTTGATCGGTGCTTTGCCGCAATTCCTCTAATTCCTTGTCAAGTTGATCTAGGCTTTGTACACAGATATTTTCTTCATTCTTCAGATCACAAATCTCCGCCTCCTTCGTCATAGCGTCGGTAACAAGCTTATATCGCTCTTTCGCTTCTAGTCTAGCTTTGGCCACAATAAGTTTTTTATGCAATCTAACATAACCAAAAGCTTGACGACACGGTCCAGCTAATGCTTTCAGTTCTACTTCACATCTACTAACTAGACCACTCGACTCATCCAGAGCTTGTCTCAGGGTATCATAGTCTTGTTCTCGGTTTTGGATCTTCGGAATTAAAGCTTCACTGCCGAACAAATTCTCCAAAATTTCCAACAACCCTCCTCGACCTCGAGACGACTGGCTAGCCTGGCTTCCGGAGTCTCCAGAACTGGCGGGTGCCTTCGGTGGCAGCATACTTAACTGCTCTACCTCGCCCTGTAAAATCAAGAAGCGATTATGGTTTAAGTCGATCCCTTGGGCTTTTACAAATTCCACCATTTCTTGGTGACTTACGGTTCGATCCTCTATAACGTATCGACTGGTACCGGACACGTGGATCTCTCTGGACAAAGTAAAGGCGTACTCTCTCTTAAACTCATGACCATCGATACCTTGGTAGCTACTACCTTGGTTGTTAGCTTGCTGGTTGTCAGCCTGCTGGTTGTTAGCCTGCTGGTTGTTAGCCTGCTGGTTGTTACTTTTATAGCTCCTCGCAAAGATAACAGACACACGTGCGAAATCCGCCTTATGATTGGCACTCGAGTGTATCAATTGGGTTAGCTTCTTCTGTCTTAACTGTATAGCACGACGGCCAAATACAAACAGTAATGCATCAATCATGTTCGACTTGCCGCTGCCATTAGGACCAATAATCGCTGATAACCTGTTGTGGAAAGGACCGACTCTCACTAAACCCCAATACGACTTGAAGTTCGTCAATTCCAACCAGTCCAAAATCAAGACCGGTGCCACCGTATCAGTACCGCCTTCGACGCCGCACTCAGGGGCAACCAGACGAACCTCTCCACGACCTTGCGGAGACGCAAGCTGGAGCGAACATCCAGCCTCGTGGACCACAACTAAATCCCCCTCTCCTTCTATCCACGCGTCATCACTTCGATTCGCCGGTCTTAAAACCGCCTCTTCCGAAACCGGTTTCAGAGACTGGTTCCTGTTCGAGTTAGTCTCAATCCCATTCGAACTAACCTCAACACCCGCTAGACTACTCCGCAGACGGTCTCTCTTACTGTCTGCAATGGCATCCGCCTGAAATGGTTCCCCGTCCACTGAGAGTGTGGACTTGAGCGCACGTCCCTCTTCCATGTTCTTATCGTCCTCTTCCATGTTCTCATCATGGACCTTCCCATCGTCTGCGCTTTGAGGTGTCATGAAGTGATCAGATGCGTGCGCTTCGCGTGGGGTGCGGTTAGATGGGTTTTCTTTGAACCTTTTCTCCGGGACCAAGTTTCCGCCAGGTCGGGGAGGGAGTCCCTCAAATAGCATAGCGGGGGTTAACGATCGCCTGGTAAATGAACGACTAGTTAATTGAGCCATTTTACTCCCCGAAACTTGCGGACCTAACGGAGACTGAAAATGAGGGTGCAATGCGCGGTCAATTGCCCCTGAGCAATGATGAAATATGCGGGTTGTTACAGGAAGGCTATGTGAGCAAACGAAGCTATGGTCTTAGGATAGGACCCATTGTGATTGCATTAAATCCGAACCCTCTTGGCTTGCCGGGTGTTCCTATTTTGGAATCGTGTGAAGGACCCTCGGCGATAGACATAGCCAACGATGCAGTGACAATGTTGAAATCACCTTGCACTTTTTGCTTCCCAGCTGACGACTATGACACTGGTGAACCACTTACTCATGAGTCAGTTGCGGATGAACTAGTTGCTGATGAACCAATTACTGATGAGACGACCGTCCCACGGCTTCCCGTCCCACGGCTTTCCGTCCCACGGCTTCCCGCTAAAGAAGGCCCTGTCAGGATGGGACGGAGGGTATCCATCTTGCTTTGTGGCGAAAGCGGTAGCGGAAAAACGGAGAACTGTAAAAGGATAATTCGACATTTTGTAAAGGATCCGGAGAGTGCGATGATGACCGATCTGCTCGAGTCAATTGGTAATGCCCGTACCAGCAATAATAGGAATAGTTCACGGTTTGTGACACTGTCATCTCTGAAGTTCCGAGGTGGGTACAAACTGAAGTTGAATATTCACGCATTTCTTTTGGCAAAGGGTCGGATCACCAAGCTAGTAGGAGATGAACTGAATTTCCCAGTACTCTATATGGCTGTTCACAAAGCTCCAGATTATGGATTGAGCGCAAACGTAGAGGACTACCATATACTGACATCAAGCCATAGTGATGGGAATCATGATGACGGAAGCCTTGTCGCAGCAACTGACGAAGCCATGACCGGAGTCATAAGTTATGTTTCCAGAATCACTTCGGTGGAGCATAGCCTAAAGTCGTTGGATATTGATATCGAAAAGTTTTGGAGGTGCCTACTTATTGTACTCTTGTTAGGGAATGGATTGGAAATGTTTGCGGAGAAGGGAACATCGGAGAAGGGGACATCGGAAATGGGAACATCGGAGAAGGGGACATTGGAGAAGGGGACATTGGAAATGGGAACATCGGAGATGAGGACCTCTTATTCGCCGGCAGAGTCAGTTGCAATGGCTGGCAAGCTTCTTCGAATTGAATCAGCTGGACGATGGAAGGAATTACTGGAGTCAGTCAAGGTTTTTGATGATACTCGCAGACAGTACTCTAAGAGAGAAGAGCGGTTGGTATTAGAGGGATTGATTAAGGAATTATATGAGTCTCTATTCCGAAATTGTATTAATAAGATCAATGCTGCACTGAATCGAATAACATACCATACACATTGCGATCTTTATAATTGTTCTATCGATGTTCTAGATATTTATGGATTCGAGACTTTGGTTGGTGATGAAGGTGGTATTGACCAATTGCTCATCAATTATGTCAATGAAATGATCCACGCACAATTTACAGAGACGTTCCGGATTAAGAGAATTGAGCTGCTCAGAGAGGAGGGGATAATACTTCAGCAACGACCGACTTCTGATGCGACAGATAATTTGAGTTTGGAAATTCGCACACGTGTGCTAAAGTGCCGTCAGGCGCTAATGGCGCTTAACGACTCAATAAATACAAAATTTGATGTCGGCAAGGATCGAAAGTATACTGATCTATGTATGCAATTGTTTGAATACAAGAAGCGCGACTTAAATAGGGAATTGGGGTTTGAAATTAATCATTATGCGAAGCCGGTGTATTATTTGACGAATGGAATTGTGGATACAGCATGCGTTTATCTCAAGCCTGAGTTGGCGGAATGTTTGCAAAACAGTTCCATAAGTACCGTTATCGAGACTCAAAAGCCTCAGGTCGCATCCCATAAGTCGCAAGCTACATCGTTCATTACTGCTATTGATCGGTTATTCTCGACCATGCAGCAGTTTCCTATGCTCTTCATACGCCATATAAAACCGTGCGATCAAGGTTTCACAGGTCAGTATCAATTCGATCTCCAGAAGGTGAAAAATGAGTTAATTAACTCCGGCATAAAAGACATACTGTATCTCATGCAGAATGTTGCGGATGACGTCCTGGACATCAAGGTTATAGCAGACCATTATCGATCTGAAATCCCGATGCTCAACAAGCCAATCCGCCTGTCGAACCGGGGAGAAAATTGGGGTGATGGAGATCGATTCGAGGACGGAAGATACCACGATGTGGCTCCACATGATGTGGCTCCACATGATGTGGCTCCACACATGATAAGTGATCGACATCTGGTGGAAACAATTTTCTCATTGTTGAAGGTGGATGAATATGCATTGGGCTTTTCTAAAGCTTTCATAAGTTCGAATTTGAAAAAAAAGATAGCCAGCGTCGATCCTCCACGATACTGCGATATACTCAGATACTACCGATCTCGGATATATCCCAGGGCCGTACTTAAGGTGTTCTTCGCTTCGGTCTTCTGTTTCCGACTCCAAATACTTAGGAGCAAAGCGCGCAGGGCAGCCGTCTTCCTCCAGAACTACTTGCATTTCAGATACCACTATCACCGCAAACACAAAGCAGCTATTGTGATTCAGACCGCTCTACGGCATTGGTACCACAGAGTACAGGAGAGAGCGGCCAAACAAAAACAAGGCTGGTCAGCCGAGCGCAACGCATATACTGGAAGACTAACTAGCATCGTGGACCACATGGCGGCCTTACCCAGGGCTCCAGAATCACCAACCAATCTGGAAGAAGCAACCAGAACGAGTTCTCATATCCCATCCCAACCTCGCGGCCGCCTAAAAAACGTTCCACGATCCCGGAAGAAAAACCCTCCGGATTTGGTGCAGAAAATCTCTTACGTGTTGACAACAGTGCAGAACCAATCACTCTGCGGCAAAAAACCCAAGCGGAAACTGAATACAATGCCCTCGAAATGGCCCTATGTTCGAGAGGATGGCTACTACCACTGCTAACCCTCTGGCTAAGAGACAGATCTATTGCTAAGAGACAAATCTATTGCTAAGAGACAAATCTATTGCTAAGAGACAAATCTATTGCTAAGAGACAAATCTATTGCTAAGAGACAAATCTACGGCTAAGAGACAAGTCAGTGGCTAAGAGGCGGCAATGCAGATTTTGGGTCTTAAAGGGAAATGGCTGGCTAACTGTCTGGTTAGCAGTCTTCGTTCTTTTGCTTTTTAGAGGGAGGCTCTTGCCCACTAGGTGGTTCGTGACCGTCAAGAGGTGTTGGGTTGATTTCAGTGAGTACCATTTTTGAAGCACAGAGGATGAAGCCTTCTACCAGTCGGATGGAGTTGTCCATTTGTGGGTGGCTCCTTTGAGGGAGGAAGCATATGGATCTGGAGCAGATCTCACTGAAGCTGCAGTTAGTCCAGGTGTGTTTTCTGGCCTTGATGTGTGCGTAGAGATCAGACAAAGGTTGCATGTTGGTATGGAATATTACGAGACGACCACCTGGCTTCAAGGTTTTCTCAGCAATTTGATAAATATCGGAAAGTGTGTTCGCCGTAAGGATTGGATTGCTAGCAGGAAGCCGACTACAATCCAGAACTGCCACACACGAATCTATTTGTTGCTTCTCAACCATCTTATAACATGCCAACCGATTCGCCAGACGCAAATCCCTCCGCTGAATGGCCAATCGGACGCGATCCAGATGATACTCACTTAACTCCGGTTTCTCCAGACTCTTCTCCAGATTCTCCGCTCCATAGAAAAAACCTCGAAAATCCTCACGCAACTTCTCGTCGTTGAAACCACGGCGACAGCCTTCGATTAACTGCAATACATAAAGGCATGGTTGTCACGTGGATGCATATGTTTGTGCGGGCATGGTTACGTGCGGGCATGGTTACGTGCGGGCATGTTTAAGTGGCGGTTATAGGTGGCCATGACGCTAATGGGGTATCCGGTAATAGGTGCATACTTACAACATCAAAAGGTATTTCCCGGTAGCACGACTTGATTTCCGTTGTCAAGTTCGTCTGCTTCATGATATGAGAGCTGGCTCCTCGAAACTCCGCGGCGAAAATAAGTTTGCCCAACGTGCCAAGACGATCGAGGACGCAGGCGGTGAGGAAGCCAAGTGAATGGTCAAAGACGAGAACGTTCTGACCTGCTGTAATATTCGCTTGGTTAAGGAGGTATCCGGCGTAATGTGAGTCTAGACCTCCTAATTTCCAGGCGGAGGCGTACGCGTCCCAAATGTTTTGCGAATCGCACTTTTTAATACCGACCTGCAACACATGGCGGTCCAGCTTCTTCCGTATGTACTTTTCTTGACTAAAGGCTGTACGTCGCCGGAAAGTACCACTGCCCTTACAAAGACCAATGATCAACTCCCTTAGAGAAACTTTGTCGCTCTTCATGCTTATAACATCATCCGTCTGTAGCTTCTGCGAGCCCTGGGAACCAGTCGGAACCAATGGAGCACCTTCATCCTCACTCTCCTCGTCCTCACTGCCCATGTCTACCCCTTGACGGCGTAATTCCGCTAGTGTTTCCGCAACAAACGCATCTATATTCAACCGCCGACAACGGCGCCATTTCCCCTCGTGGTCTAGCGTCAGCGTGGCGCCATAGGGTATCCCCAACAAGCAACTGTACGGAATATTCCACTTTCGAAGGAACCGAACCTCTCTACAACAATGGAATCCGTCTGGAAATGAGCACGCAAACACGTGTTGCGCCCGCGTGGCGCCAAGCGCGTAGCGCCAAGCGCGTAGGGAAGGAATTACTTGTTGACGGGATCCAAAAACTCTATGCGGCTGGTCTTTGAGGCTAATTCTGTCAAAATGACCCACGACCCCAAACTGACGATAGCATCATCTGTGGGTGTTTCGGGCGCTCGGACCAGGGAATCAGTCATACGGGTGAATAAAAAATGCGGGTGAGTGATGACGCCCAGGTGCTATTAACAGAGCTATGGGCAGGGCTGGATGCGTTGGATGATGAATGTTCTGGTGGTCTAGACTCTCATTCATTGGCGGTGGTCTCAAGAATTTCCGAGGATCCGTCCTGCCATAGTATTTTGTTGGCATCACTGTTCGGAAGCATCACTCGGCCTTCATGTATAAAGCAGGCAGCGAGAGAAAACAGCGCTGCCAACGGGTTTGACTTCCCCGCGTTCCGGAACGAAATGGGTCGTCGGCCAAGTGATGGTGGTGTGTTGGATGCTGGATCGAACCCACCGGAGTCGAACCCAATCCAGAACCAAGATATGGCTGGATTCATGCCAGATGACTCCGGTCTACTGGGCCTAATTGCTGATGGTGGGCAAGATTTGGATACCAGCTTGATTGCAGACGGTGACGCCGGAGAATATTTGCCGAAGCAGGATACGGTCGCAGATAATGAGATAGTAGCTAATATAGGAGGAATTATTGTGGACGGGAATTCCTGGGGCGAGAAATTCGACATCCAGTCCTTGAACGTACTAGTGAGCTTTCGTGTGGACTTTATGACGATGTTGACTGTTCGTTCGCTGCGCGCCTGGCTCTCTTTGGTGAACGCCGTAATTATAGAGGCTCAGGGCAGCGAGGCAAGACTCCGGTTTCGATATGCCATGCTGCCCCCCCTCGCAGTTGTTATAAGTGCGCTACCGCGCACTTTCCCAGAATTTATTGGGAAAATGTTCGACTATATAGACCAATGGCAGAAGAGACTGACTTTTGACCGTCAAAGCATCGACCTTCTGCATAACTGCTGCCGAGGAGAGATGTCCCAAATTCCAGAATGTTTGCAGCACGCGTGTGCGCAAATGTCCGGCAGCTTTATTCAGCTCCGACAGGAGGCTACAGCCACCGATGCAGTGCTACCTAACTATCTAACCGATCTTATTAGAGAATGGGACAACAATGAACCCCCATCTAAGGTTCAGAATGGGCCCGCAGCCCAGTGGTATACGACAAATGTTGGAGAAGATTGCGTTAGCACCATCATACAACTTAGAGAAGACATAGAAACCAAATTCGCTTCGGTCCTCCAACGATATCAACACAGCACTACTGAAGAGATAGAAAGAACAAAACCACAGACATTGGTCATTCTTAAGCGCGAATTAGATCGGCGAATTTTGCTGGTGATGCAACAAACCAAACTGTGCACTCTGCTGGACAGCAAGCACGCGCAACTGATAGTTCAACTCGACTCTTTTCTTACTCTACTCGCTAAACTCCAATAAACAAACCCCTGACTGATAAAGGTTGCCACTCAAGTTCTACATGTTTGGTGGGTCCTGTCGTTCAAGCCAGCAGCACCGTGACCGTCCCGTCCTTGAGCGGGCGCTGGACTCCCCGAAGGGCCTAGACCTCTGTTTTATGGACGGCGAGGCTAGCAGCAGCAACACCGTGATGTATGATTGGGTTGCCAGCAGTAGCAGTCCCATGAAGTGTGTGATGGTGGATAAAGTTGCCATCCCATTTCTGCTATCCCTTGGTCGGTCTTGTCG
>NW_011645780.1:796-2624 GCF_000223845.1 Gregarina niphandrodes | reverse complement strand
GAAAGGCCTGGACCGTTCAACCTGAATTTACCCAGAGGCACAATCTGGCTTCCGTCAGACCATGCTCCTGGCTCATTCAACCTTGATCCGTACCTGAGCGGGAGCCGGTTACAGATTGCGCTACTAGTCTACTAGTCCTGTATTGGTGTCCCGCTCGGCTACTGGCCTATAGTCGGGTCTTTTTAGTTGATGTCCATCCGGATTCAGAATCTGTTTTATGGGGGGGTGAGACTGGCAGCAGCAACACCGCGATGTGTGTGGATCGCTTGATTGGTGGTTGGGGCAATGTAGAAGCACGTTTGAATCGCGCTGCCTACGTTGGCAACGATGTCTGGTGTCAGGTGCAAAGGTATGGGATGGATCGCGGTGCTTCCCTCATTGGTACCTACGATGGTGCTGCTTTGATTATTGGTAGAATTGGGGTAGAGGACTCTGCATCTTTGGAGGAGAGGCTTCGTGTGCGAGACCAAGTTGGCCCACTATCAGAGAGCGAGTGGTCACAACAGCGAGAGGTGTTACCATATTTTAAGTTGGATAGCCTCGCCGTGCTTATTAACGAAGAGAATGGCCACAAGGAGATTATTCTGAACCTGATTTACATGTTAACGAACGAATTCGTGAGATATTGCGCGCTAAAGAATTACGACCATCTGATTCCCGTGGAAGCTCGGCAAGTTCTCAGGGAGAAATCGCTGTACGATAAAGAGGACATCGATCAGCGGATTGAGACCCGTAGGCTTCTGAAGGAGATCCGTCTGGTGCAATGCGAAGGACGGCGCTGCTAAAATTGCAATGGATATGGCGAATAAGCTGGCTCAGTTCGGGAATGGTCTTGACGACTTCACAGATGTATCAAGGGACGACTTTGAAGACATGGTGAATGTACGAGGCGATCGAGAGGGTGACTACCTTGCGGACATGTACATCGTTACCTGGAAGGCCGAGACAGAGACGAAAAAGGCCGTGCTGAAGCTAACCGGATGTGGTGAAGCAGGATGTGGTCACTTGTTTAAAGAAGTAAGAGCGTACTGCAGACTGAAGGAATGTAAACATGTACTGAAGCTGTATCAGTATGGCATGTACTATGACCATCATCATTAGCAGAGCCCCCGTACGCTGATAACAGCGTCGCGCTATATGGAGACTCCGTCGCTACGGTATCTACTTCGTGGCCACACACTTGCTGAGACGACGAGAGGTAGACGTTGACTTGGGTCCGCTAGCATATGGTCGAGACCAACTACTACCTTAGACACCTGTATCCTCGAATGTGGTCCCGCGTAGACTAGTTGGGTACCAGGTGGACCTAACTGCAAGATATCGCGCCGCCTTGACGGCGGTAGCCGGCCAGAACGTCCAAGAGCCAGTTCGAGCACACACTAACCGCGACAGCGACTTCTACAAGTATTCCGTGTTAGCTTGGTGGAGGAAGTTTGGCGGTAATGACCCTATGCTCGGCTTCCACAGTGATCTTGACCGACCTCTTAGGTGCATGCTATACATAGCCAGCTCTTACGCGTGTACGAACCCTTTCCTGGTTTCCGACTCCTTACCAATGTATACTCACCATTCCCCCATTCTCGCGACGTACACATCGAAGTGACATGACTACTAGTGAGGACTCGATACCAGTGACAGCCCCGTCTCGACACCGGCGAGGGTGTCAACCCTCAGGAGCGCCCGACCGTTGGTCGATGCATCCTTACCAGCACAGATGGCAACTTTATCATACACTTCATGGAACTGCTACTGCTGGCAACCCAATTATACATCACGGTGTTGCTGCTGCCAGCCCTTCGGGGAGTAAGACCAAACCGACTCAAACGAC
>NW_011645780.1:0-738 GCF_000223845.1 Gregarina niphandrodes | reverse complement strand
CATTTCTGCTATCTCTTGGTCGGTCTGGTCATCTGTTTATGCCGTTGGTTTGGACTAGGGGAACGAGTTAAGAGAAGTATGGCAGCCAATAGAAGAGGATCAGCGAACTCCAAGGACCTGGAAGAATTGTTAGGGGGTGCAACGGACGTTTTGCCTGATCCCACTGCAGAAGGAATGGCAGTGCTGGATGTGGGCGCAATGCAACGAGCGAGAATTGACACCGAGCAAGATGAAGATGACCAAACTGAAGATCAAGGAGCGGCATTCCAAACATCTAGGGAGACTATCACAGAGGACAAACCGTCATCTAAAGCAGTCGATCGCCAACAAGCAGCGACAAACCAAGTCGCCAGCAGTCGCACCAAAGAACTGTCTGTCATTGATTCAGCAATCTTGGTGTTGGCAGAAAGAACCCGCGGAAACCTCAAAATAGAAGAAGCAGTGAAGACCCTGTTCCGGCAGATTTACAATTGCAAATCTGCCGGAACAGGGTCTTGGTTTACTCTGTTTGAAGGCCTTCCGCTACTGAAAATCATCGAAGCGTTCCCGCAGCCAGACATATCAGGGTCCATCAACATCGCGAACGTCACGTTTAGGACATCGGAAAAGGAAGTTAAGTTCGGATTGTCGGCAGGACAAATTTCAAATATGGGGCTTTCTACTTTCGACAGCAATGCGGTGTTTCGTGTCCTCGAAAGAGGCAACACATTTGTTGTTAAAACGCAAGTGCCGCCCAAT
>NW_011645779.1:357099-359230 GCF_000223845.1 Gregarina niphandrodes | reverse complement strand
ATAAATAATTCCCCCGTTCCCCAAAGGCCGTGAGACCAGAACCTCGCGTAGAGAAGGTACCGCCGAGGATTGTCCGGAAATGGGAGAATCGCTAGTGCTGGTTCTCGTCTGAGTTAGTCCCAGTGCGAACGTCTTTTGGGACATGAAGGACGTCGGGCATATTTGGGACAACGCGCGCGTGTTTGCAGCGCATCACTAAGAGAGAGACGTTTTTTAAGGGGAAACTAGGACTCCAGAAGATGATACCTGCCCCAAGAGATCTCCCTCCTTCTTACGAGGCCTCTCCCAGTGGCGGAGAGCCCAACAAACCTACGCCGGAGTTCTTCCCCAGTGGCGGGAAGAATTACGGAACATTTTAAACCCCCGGCTGGCTGACCCCAATTCTCATGGGAGCGAGTGTCTCAGACTCACCGACACCAAACATAGCTTCCTACCCCATGTATGCTCTTTCCCCCCACATCCAACTCGCCTTTACAGGTTCACGCCAACGACGTTGACTGCGTGTAAACCAAAACAGGTTGATTCTGAAATGAGTTCGTTCTGAAACGTCTTGCCGTCTTGTTGCTGTCATCATTTGTTTGGATCAATATTTCGAAACCGAGTAAGTGTAAGTCTGGGTAACTTACTGTCCAGCTGCTTGTCTAGTGAAGCTAGTCACCCTAATCGTCTAGTGAAGCTAGTCACCCTAATCGTCTAGTGACTGGTACAGGCAGGAGCAATGGCGCAAGAGAACATAAACGTCACGAATGATAGCAAGAAGCTGCGCACATGTAAAGAGGACCAGGGAGAGCGACGCAGGGGACGATTTATTGTTATCGAAGGTTTAGATAAAAGCGGTAAAAGCACCCAGTCCAGTCGACTGGCCGAATGGTTACGGATAGAACACGGACTCGAGGTTATTTCAATGTGCTTTCCTGACCGCACGACAGAGATAGGACATTGTATTGATCAGTACTTGAAAAGCAAGTCGGATATCTCGCATAAAGCGGCCCATCTGTTGTATTCAGCAAACCGGTGGGAAAAACAAACCAACATCCGACAAGCCTTAGAAGACGGCAAAATGGTCGTATGCGACCGATACGCTTTCTCTGGAATCGCTTACACCCACGGCATCTTTGTAATCTCTCCCCCATCACACATGCACACAGATGGACACACACAGATGGACACACACAGATGGACACACACAGATGGACACACACAGATGGACACACACAGATGGACATCTGAATACCGTGTGTTTAGAATGAGTCTCTTAGTTGGTGTATGTATCCAGACGAGGGTTTGCTGGCTCCCGACTTGGTGATTTTCCTTGAGAGCGATCCGAACAGGAATATGGCGACTCGCTTGGAGAGTGGCCAAAAGGAGCGTTACGAGGACGCAGATAAACAGCAAAAGGTCGGAGAAGCGTTTCGTGCATTCTATGGATCGCCTGGCTGGCACACAGTTGCCACTGGTGGGCAGAGCATTGAGCAGGTACACGAAAAAATCAAGTCGCTAGTGACGCCGATCGTGGTGCGATGTGAACACACCAAAGCGTGTGTTTCGAACACTGGAAAGGTCGTAGAACTTGACCTGCCGGAGGGGCTTGATGAGTCGTGGCATTTTTTGAATTTCGTGTGAAACCTTGTGCAATGCGGGAGGATGGAGCCGAAGCCTTCCATGTCTTAGCCAAAAGAATCCGACGACGAACGTTGTGGTTGCAGGATGCTGCTAAACAAGAACAAACTGCAGGCACCGTAAGGACACCATGGCTGATCATAATTCAGTCGTAGAGGTCCGCACGGACTACGGTGGTCGAACATGTGGTAGAGGCTACAAAAGGAGACCTGGCCAAGCTCAAGGTTCTCTGGCAATCTGCAACTCAGAGTGAACAGGCCCAAAGAGGGGCAGAATATAGGGAGTTATCAGAAATGCTAAAGGTCGGATTGGATTGTATCGGGACTACTCTGCCCCCATTATCTCAGCTAAATGCTCAGTATGAGGAACACACGATCCGGGGAGGAACACACGATCCGGGGAGGAACACATGATCCGGGGAGGAACACACGATCCGGGGAGGAACACACGATCCGGGGAGGAACACACGATCCGGGGAGGAACACACGATCCGGGGAGGAACACGAATGAG
>NW_011645779.1:353673-357079 GCF_000223845.1 Gregarina niphandrodes | reverse complement strand
CCGACGACGAACGTTGTGGTTGCAGGATGCTGACTAAACAAGAACAAACTGCAGGCACCGTAAGGACACCATGGCTGATCATAATTCAGTCGTAGAGGTCCGCACGGACTACGGTGGTCGAACATGTGGTAGAGGCTACAAAAGGAGACCTGGCCAAGCTCAAGGTTCTCTGGCAATCTGCAACTCAGAGTGAACAGGCCCAAAGAGGGGCAGAATATAGGGAGTTATCAGAAATGCTAAAGGTCGGATTGGATTGTATCGGGACTACTCTGCCCCCATTATCTCAGCTAAATGCTCAGTATGAGGAACACACGATCCGGGGAGGAACACACGATCCGGGGAGGAACACATGATCCGGGGAGGAACACACGATCCGGGGAGGAACACACGATCCGGGGAGGAACACACGATCCGGGGAGGAACACACGATCCGGGGAGGAACACGAATGAGCGATCCGGGGGAGGAAGAATGTCTGTTCAGTGACGTTATAATTTCTATACAACGAGAAGATGAGCGGGAGAAAGCGTCAAGGTTAGATGATGTATTGAAGAGTCTGAATGGCCTACAAGCGCTGGCTGAGGAACTAGCTCGAGGAGTACATGGAGCGAAAAACGATCTTTTCTCCATTGAAGACTGTACTCGTACAGCTCTGTTGAATACGGAACAGACAAAGGGACAACTCGAAGTTTTAAGACAAACGAGGATCACTAGATACAAGTTTATGTAATCTCACATCATGCACACACTCACACACACGTTGGTGTACACATACACACGTTGGTGTACACATATGGCTGCTCGTGGTGCACAAGCTTATTGTTATAGAGCAATCACAGTCGTATTATTCATTTGGATAGTGCTAGTCTATCTTCAATGCTTTTGGTCCTAGTTGCCTGCCTGGGATGGAGGACCTAGGAAGATAGTTGTCGGGACAACAGCGAGCAGTGTGGCATTGAAATTGTTGGTGGTGGAAAAATGTGTGTCTTAGATGGATCCGTTCATAAGCGCACTTTTTGATGCGACGGACTGCCAGCTGTGGAAGCCACCGAAGCGAAGACCGCGGGAGCCAGCACCGGCGCGGCACCTGGATAGTTTCCTCTTGCTTGTGAAGCACGCCTCAGATCTTGGGGACGGTGACGCCTTCCGGAACAGGTTCGGTCGGGTCGGTCTCTGGCCGAACGGACCCAGAGGTGGGCCGTCAGGACCCGGCATTGAGGCGGCGACCGAGGGATATGGGGCATCTGGACACACGGACGGATACATGTCGGGACATACTTACGGGACGCGTATGAGACACAGTCGGAGTTTGCCGCACCAGCGAATCGGGCCGTCCGACTCGGCCCTGGGTGTCCCCGGGGCGGGCGGTGCAGCCGATGGTGTTGTTCTGATCCGGTCGCCGGGTCAAGTGGACGGCCAACTGACCACAGACGACATGGCCATGTCTTCCAGTCCGGGTTCAGTCTCAGGCGCAGTCTCCGTGTCGGAAGCAGTCTCGGTCTCCGTTCCCGCCCCTCTCCCACTCCGCCGAGACCCTCAGCCACTCGAACAGCGCTGGGACTGGAATTCTGGCGCAGACACCGCCCCCGACTCCGCCCTACCCGAGACCAACCGTCCGCGACCAGCCGTGGCCAAACACCCTGCTCTTCGCAAGGACATCAAGCGCTCCTGTCCCACCTGCGGTTCCACCAACACGAGCCAATGGCGCGTCATCTCCGGTCTCGTCCATTGCAATGCCTGCTACGCCAAACTTAGACGCTGGCTACAACGCAACCGCAAATCAATGTATAAACCAGCTGACACAATGCAAGGCTTCAAAGCCATAACCCATGGTGGCATGGTCTAACCCATCTCACTGTTAGATACCCAACCCTGGCCAGAACCGACCACCATAGGTCTTCTTAATTCGGAACAGAGGCCGTCGCGTCCTCCAGCGGTCGTTTTACCGAACTACTACTGCTAATATACAACACTACAAAACTCTCATGCTGGGTGGGTAGTAGCGCTGGGTGGATAGTAGCGCTGGGTGGGTAGTAGCGCTGGGTGGATAGTAGCGCTGGGTGGGTAGTAGCAAACATTTCCCATGAACATTTTATGTGAGTGTGCGTAAGGCTGTGCCAACGTGTGTGACCGTTGTAGCCCGCATCAAACGGTTCATTGAGGGCCTACCGTTGTTGCCTCGTATCAGGGTCTCGGGGTAGCTAGCAACGACTCGATTGTTTGTAATCTCATCCGCCTGTTCGAGAGCAACGTTCATTCGCGCATCTAGACATAAGAGGCGTCCTCGGTAGTCGGTTCCGGTGGTCAATCTGATTGTGACGGTCTGACCCAAGACGTTCCGTAAGAATTCCGATGGGCTTCCGGCATCTGCGAAAACACGTGTGTGTTTGTCATGGTGGAGACAGCCATGGTGTGTAGGGCTTAGCGGTGTTGTGTAGAGTATGTGGGGTTACTGTTGGAGGTCATATAAAATTAATTCTGGAAATGGGTACCTGTTGTAGCACGACTGCGAATGAGGAGTTGACGGAGTTGAAGACGGGCAATAAGCCGATTCCGGCGATCCACCAACAGAAGTCTTCGTCTGCTACATCGTTCCCGGCGGTAGAGAGCACTGTTGCAGTGTCTGATGCTGGAATCAAGGAGTTTGCGGCACAGGCAAGGGGTGGTGTGGACGTAGTGATAATGCTGTCAAACGGGTTAGGTTTAGAAGCCAGAATGTCCTTGGATGGCAGCCGGGTGGTTTTCTCACGAGGGCCCAAGTTGACCAAAAGCATACCACTTAGCCACGTCGTTGACGTCATGTGGGACCCTAGGGATTACAAAAGAATCAAGACTGACGCGAAACTTAATGATCACTGTGCAGCCCTCCTACTCAACGATAAGACATGCATTGTCATCTACTTTGACAGTCGCACACAGCGGGACGTCTTCGTAGCCGTCGCCCAACAGGTTCTCAGGAGATCATCTCACTAACAGTTTTACTCTATATCAAAGATCCGGATATACCCCTGTAACTCAGGGACCAAAACGACAATAGCCTGTCGTCTATGCTGGCCACGAAGAAACGAGTGACACAGATTCCTTACTTCCTCCCGTCGGATTTCCCCCGTCTACGAGCACCCCCTTTAGCTGAGCGCCCCCGTAGCTGACCGTCCCTTAGCTGACACGGTATCGCTATGCCCCATATATCCACCGCCCGTCGGTATACCCCGCCCGTCGGTATACCCCGCCCGTCGGTATACCCCGCCCGTCGGTATACCCCGCCCGTCGGTATACCCCGCCCGTCGGTATACCCCGGCTATCGGTATACCCCGGCCATCGGTATACCCCGGCCATCGGTATACCCCGGCCATCGGTATACCCCGGCCATCGGTATACCCCGGCCATCGGTATACCCGGCCATCGGTA
>NW_011645779.1:346013-353592 GCF_000223845.1 Gregarina niphandrodes | reverse complement strand
TATACCCGGCCATCGGTATACCCGGCCATCGGTATACCCGGCCATCGGTATACCCCGGCCATCGGTATACCCCGGCCATCGGTATACCCCGGCCATCGGTATACCCCGGCCGTCGGTATACCCCGGCCATCGGTATGCCCCGGTGATTCAGGTCTCTCTCCCTCGCCGGCTGTGCGATGATTGTTTTTACGCCTTCCTACGCCTCGAAGTGAATGGCTCGTCAAGTGAATGGCTCACCGCCAGAAGTGAATTACCCAGTAGCTCAAGACGTCGCGAGCTCAAGGCGTCCGGAAGGCAATGCCATGCGAGGCAACGCAGTCGGAAACAGCGGCCGAGTAAGTCGTTGAGGAACACTATGAACTGCACAAGTAAGGTAGAGTCGCAGGGCGAAGCCTCAGGGCTGTGAAGAAAGGTACGTACAGGGCGATGAAAATGGTACAGGGCTATAAATGAAGAAGATGTAGGGCGACGAAGAAGCAGGGCACTGATGCTCAAGGAAGCCAGCCGGAGGAAGAATTTTCATAGAACAAGTTGTCGAGGATTTCCGTAGGCTGCGGACCAACCCCGCGAAAGCCCCCGGCTGTTGAGAGCACTGTTGGGCTTTTTTTGATATGCAATTTCTCGACCTCTTGTATTACCTTGATGTGGATGTAGTTAACCCTAAATATTACCTTGGCTCCCCCGCGCTTCCTTCCGCGCTTCCTTCCTCGCTTCCTTCCGCGCTTCCTTCCGCGCTTCCTCCGTCGGACACAGGAGGCCGCAGGACAGGTGACGACGATCATGCCGGCGAAATAGTGGTACCGCAGGACATTCCCGGTGTGGGTCCTGGCTACGTGATGGAAGGCTATGCGTCCAGTATAGCACTGCTCGGGACAAACACCGGGGCTGGTGAGGCTGTAAGTCTCGTCACTTTCCGGAACTTACTTCAAGACCTGTGCAATAACGTGGAGCCAGACCTTAACAAAGCGCTACGCGCCTTCATTGATGCCATAGTTGGGTCTCCTTACTCGCCGTACTACCCGGAAAACAACCGACTACTCGGCCCCATTTTCTCTGCTCCGCCAGCACAGCTAGTGGAGATGGCTATGAACAAGCTTAAAACAGCTTCACCGAAGCCCCGCAAAACGTAACCTAACCTCCTCCCCCCCGACGGCGTTTCTCGCCCCCCTCCCTCCGCCCGCGGCGTTACTCGCTTTCCGCTGTTGTATACATTCCCTTGCTTTAGACGGGTTGGGACTGAGAGTGCTTTCCGGTCGGGTTTGTTAAGTTCGTTGGAGGAGTGCCAGGAGGCGGCTCGTCTGCGGGGGGAGAAGAGCCGGCGGTGGGGCCCGGTGGTGCAGCAGCTGCGTTCGTTGGACAAGGAGAAACGTGTGTGGCGAGCGCGGAGGCAAAAGGGGACGCAGAAGGCGCTGGCAGTGCAGGTAGCGCGTTATTGGAAAGCAGCGAGCACATTGGCGGCGAGGCGGGCGCGTCAACGCGCGCGCAATCTAGAAGCGGCGGCGCGTGCGAAAAAACAACGGGCCTGGGTGCGCAGAGCGCAGTTGTACACACAGGCCATTTGGGATCGTCTGGACGAAGCGGAACAGGAAGAAGAGGACGAGGCACTCGAGGACTCCATGAGCGACGATAGTAATGCGACCAAGGAAGCCGACTTGCTTAAACAGGAAGCGGAAGAGGACGTAGAAGAAATCCTCAGACGAATCAAAACGCAGACCGCCCCACGGCCAGACCAACCACCCGTCGAACTGCAAGACAAGGCGTCGGGCGAACGGCCTGTAGACGACGTAAAAAGTGAGGAACCCGACTGGTGCCAAGCAGCAGCAGGAGGTACGGCCCGCCGTAAACGACGAAGGTTGATGCTCGAAGCCATCCGAAACCGGGCACCAAGCTCCGACGAAGAGGAGACGGACCCCGGGGGCGCACGGAACACTGAAAAGCATGTAAAGGTCGGATTAGACGAGAAGGTGAGGTCAGACGAGAAGGCCGATCCGGGTGAGAAGACAGGAGGGGGTGTAAAGCAGGAGGGGGGACCTCTAGCGGAGTTAGTACCTCGAGCGGAGTTAGTACCTCGAGCGGAGTTAGTACCTCGAGCGGAGTTAGTACCTCTAGCGGAACCAGGTATTTCGGATGAGCCAGGTGCTTCCGACGGACAGACCTTGGCCGGAGATCCGGAAGAAGGTGATGAGGTGGAGGGTGGAGACATGAGTGAGGTGTCGTCCATGTTCCGGGCAACATTACGTTCTTATCAATTAGATGGTTTCCGTTGGTTATTGCGATTGCATGGTGGTGGTGTTGCAGGTATCTTAGCAGATGAAATGGGTTTGGGTAAGACGATACAGACGATTGCTTTATTGAGTCATCTGGCTACGGAACAGGGTATATGGGGTCCACATTTGGTGGTGGTGCCGACTAGTGTGGTTGTGAATTGGGAATTAGAATTTCGGAAATTTGCTCCATTTCTGAAGGTTGTAACTTACTTGGGTGGTAAGAAGGATAGAGAAGTGAAACGTCGAGGTTGGGCTAGACCATTTGCTTTCAATGTATGTGTTACATCTTACAATCTGGCGATCAACGATAGTCAGCACCTACGGAGGCTTCGTTGGTATTACTTGGTTCTAGACGAGGCGCAAAATCTTAAAAATAGCAATAGCACACGTTGGCAAACTCTATTGCAATATAATGCCGTTCATCGCCTATTGCTAACTGGTACACCATTACAGAACAACTTGATGGAGTTATGGTCATTGATGTACTTCATCGTACCCGAGGTCTTTGGTAAACATACTGATTGGCAAAATATTTTCTCAGACCCTCTATCAACCGCCATAGAAAAAGGACAATTTGGACACGACTTAAGCAGTGGTGATGGTCAATCCCTTAACTTAGTTCGGCAACTATACAATATCTTACGACCTTTTCTTCTCAGAAGACTTAAAAGGGACGTTGAAAATCAGCTTCCAAAAAAAACCGAGCATGTAATTAGATGCTATCTAAGCAGACAACAAAAGATCCTATACAATGAGCTCATACAAGCAAACACTAACAATGATCCACCTGGAACCAAACGAGTTAACGAATATTTGCAAGCCATGAACCTACTCATCATGCTACGAAAAGTTTGCAATCATCCCTACCTCATCTCAGAAAATACCGCACTTTCCCCTACCGTATGCGAACGACTACGAATTCGATACACCGTACACAACAGTTGGATGCTGAACAATTTTGCTGACGTTTCTCAACCGACATTGGCCCAGTCTCTGGAAGATCCCACTCCTAGTCTCAAGTCGCTACTCTCGTTCACTTATACTCAAACTAACGACTCGCGACACTGTCACAACATGCGCCATGGGTCTCTGCCAACAACTAGCTTTATAGTCGGTAACCTTCCCGGTAACCTTCCCGGTAACCTTCCCGGTAACCTTCCCGGTAACCTTCCCGGTAACCTTCCATCACAAAGCCGGATCGAGACGGGTGCTAGCCAAGTAGCCAAGTGGATGAGGACGCCATCCTCGGAGCGGCCCCCTTCCAATCCTGCGGTCGAGAACTCCACGCTTCTAGACCAATTAAGTACTCCTCAGATCGGAACCGCCCATATCGCGACCCAAATGAACCCCCCCGTTATCTTCCACAACCCCGCTTCTCTTCTAGACCAGAGCGCTTCTCATCTGGAACAGAGCGCTTCTCGTCCAAACAAGTCGTTCTTACCGCGAAGGTTGAAGGGTCCGGAAGAAACTCTATGGTCGTCACCCGATCCGGACACGAGCATGTCCGCCTATCTGAAAGGCAAGGCTCGTTTGCGGCCAGGAGCGGGCGCGGAGGTTGATGAGCTTTTAATGAAGGACCAGTGGCTTCAGCAAAAACGACAAGAACAACACAAAAAACACGAGGAAGTCTTACAAAAACGACGGGCATTAGGTAGTAGGGCATGCCCACCCAGACTTCCTACCCACTTGGGTGTTGATACTATAGATTTCGTTATCAATGAGTTCAATACAAAGGGGCTCAAAACCGGACGAAATAGGATTGAGCTCCACACCATGTCAGAAGACATGTTAGGAGGGAAGCTGTTTAGTAGCTCCAATCAGCTGGATTTCAGTGACGAGATTCGGAAAGTGCTAGAGCCAACATTCGATGACGTCTTTGTCGACTTCCGTCACATTTGTAATTCGCGCTTCCGGACGCATCCTCCTCACAAAGTGAAGCCAGACGGACCTGACGTTCGCGTCCATAAAGGTCCGGAGCCTTATTGCAGACCGGATCCATGTGTAGTTGACCTCATTTCGCGTGTGCACACGCGTGCGCGCAATGAAAATTTGCCCAGTTCAAGCGACTATGGGGTGCCGCTTGGCTCGTTGCGGCATCCTGGTAATTATTGGCAGGACGGCTACGCTGATTGGGTCTCGAGCTCTAGTTTGTTGATCCCGCCGGCGGTGGATGTGTTGTACGACAGCGGTAAGATGCGTGAGTTGCGGGGCGTCTTGGAAGATTGTGGACGTACAGGTGAGAAGTGCATTATCTTTACGCAGATGGTTCGGATGTTAGACTTGTTGGAGCGGGTGCTGAATGTGTTGAATTACAAGTATTTGCGACTGGATGGATCGACGAAGCCAGAGAAGCGTCAAGGCTTGGTTGACCAATTCAACAACGACCCTCGGATTTCGGTCTTCTTAACCTCAACTCGAGCAGGCGGCGTCGGCATCAACTTGACGGGAGCATCTGTGGTTATTTTTTATGACACCGACTGGAACCCTGCGATGGACCGGCAGGCCATGGATCGGTGTCATCGACTGGGCCAGATTCGAGACGTGCGAATATTTCGCTTCATTTGCGAAGCGACCATAGAAGAAAACATTTGGCGGAAGCAATTGGAGAAAAGACTGTTGGACGAAGTGGTAGTCGACCGAGGATCTTTTACTTCCGCTCACTACGAGCAAACATTCAAACCCCACGATACCACCCAACTCATCTTCACCGTGAACAGTACGGATGACCTCTACCTTACGAGAGAACTTCACGATCAGCCCAGGGATCCTCTAGAACTCCGTCCAGAAGAAGACGCCCATGCCGCGCCTGAAGAGGACACGGCTGCCTGGCTAGCGCAGGTGGAGGAAGCAGACGACCAACAAGCACTGCAACAGAACCGCGTTGAACTGGGCGAGACATACCGCAACCAGCTCCTCGAGTTCACTACTGCCCCCGCGGACCCGGGCTCCGTCCCTGACATGAATGCCCCGCCTGACTTCGATTACGTCCGCCCGATGAGAGCTTCCGGGGCTGCAGGTCCCTCTGTTTCGGCGGACCCTCCCGCCCTGCCAGAACGTACCAAAGACAGTCTGCCCGGTCGGGAAAGCGCTGTACAGCTAACGGTTGACAAGGCCGTGGGTGTCCTGCATGTGACGCCTGTCATGGCGGCATGCGTCGAATGGCTAGAGGAGGATCGGCCCTCGGCGTAGACAACTCACCGCTGTGGGGTGGAAGCAAGGGCCGTGAGCTTCAGTTGGCCAGACCGACCGAACTTCAGTGCGCAGCGCGGCAACTCGGAGTGCTTACACAGCGTCTCAGGGCGGTACTGCAGCTCATCAAAAAAAGAGTTATGGAGCCTGACATGTCACATGAGTGTGCGTTCGCTTCATGTACGTCCCACCTGCGAACCCCATATCGATTCGATACAGCTATCACTCGACTGATTTCCTAGACGGCAGACCTGTTCGGGGCTCATGGTGAATTTCCGTCTGGTTGTGGGACCATCGGCAGCGTGGTCTTGTCGGTTGTGTCGTTTCACTAATTGGCAGGCCGAGCGACTATCCCGTGCTGCCCCGGGCAAGGCGGAGGGCCCCCACAGCCCCTTTGCTGCAAGCCATTTTCCTGCTTTGCTAGTGCCCGTTCGTACTCTGTAGTCCAAGGCACCCGCCCTCGCTCGGCCGTTCAACGGTACTGGAGCTTGCTGACACCGCCATCAACGGAAGCTGTCTCTCGTAAAATTCACCACATGGTTTCACATGGTCGAGTGTAGGGTATGATTAGGAGCCGGGATAAGGCTGAGTCAGGCGAACCCACAAGAGAGTGAGCTCCAGCCAAGAAGTTGTTTTACAAGAAGGCCCTTAGGATGAGTGTGCCGCTTGTGATCAGCCAAACGGCACGATGTCGAAATCGTGGATGCTCCAAGGAGTGCAGCTGTACAAGCCGTCGCTAGCGTGTATCACCTGGAGCGCCTCGAGTGTGCCTGAGTTGAGAGGATCGACATCGCATAACACACTATGCGAACCGTTTGTTGTCGCCGAACTATAGCAGTCATGTGGAGCAGTCCCTGCTGTTCAACGGGCCAGACTCCTGCATCCGTGATCCTGCACTTGATGGCAATTACCAGAAGCCATTTGTTTCGGGCAGCCCAGCCAGTCTCGCGACTAGGTATGTCGACGCCTGAACGTAAAGATGACATTGCCCAGCGGCCAGTGGCACCGACGGGTCTGCCGTCACTGTGCTCCCGGCCTCGTTTCCATTAATTAGTTCGCAGATTCGCCCAAGTTAGCGCCTCACATAAAGCGTCAAGTAACACCAGAACACACAAAAAAGAAGACGAACACACGCGTGCTTCCTGTATCGGTAGCACGTACTCAAAGCTCATCGTGAATCGCGGTCTCGTTGTAACACCAACTGGGGCCTTTGGCGACTGCGCCAACATACAGTCCACCGCTCTTTCTAATCACATGGTAGGCTGTGCGACTGTCGGGTCCTGCCCCAGGCAAGGTAGAGGGCTTCCAAGGTATGAATTCCAAGAAGTCTCGTGAGATGGATTTGAGAAACATGTCTCCACAAATTTGCACGTCGATCTCACACCACTTTCCGACACCTACGAACCTCCCACAACCCCTTTGCTGCAACTCATTTTCCTGCTTCACTAGTGCACGTTCGCATTCTGCTGTCCAAGGCACCCATTCCTCACGCGGCCGCTCAGCGAATTGGATGTAATTCGCTCCGCAAAGATAAAGCACACTTCTGATGGTCGCTGCATCGACACTACCTGACACCGCCGCTTCGGCGAGAAAGACTGCAGCTGTTTTCGATGCCACCTCCGGAAGTTTAGTCCAGTCGATTTGTAGATTTTTACACACCCGGAACGGTACCTCCGACAAACTCCTCCATCCTCGCGCCGCTTCCGTTTGTGTGTCCATTGACGGTAGAAGAACTACGTCAGACCACAGGTCGTCGGGGCACAGGTCAGCCCGGCTCTCGGGTGACTCCTGGTGTTGCATTCTTATCACCTCGTCTACAGTTTTGGCAACCATTTTCGTGCGCAAGCTGCCAAACTGTAAATAGAAATTCTCGGCGATGCGCTTCAGATTCGATTTGATGATTCTGTTCACACGTTTGTCATCTAACTGGCCACCACGCTTTTCTTCACATAGAGCTTCACGCATCTGCGTCTGAGCCTTAAACAATAGATGCGTTGCAAAACTTGCAGCCTCGTCATCCGAAGATGAGCCCCGCACGTACTCGACGCGATTGCAGTCATTCACCACGTCGAACTTCTTAAACGAAGTCTCCCCGTTGGGAATCATGAGTTTCACCTGCACTT
>NW_011645779.1:341678-345867 GCF_000223845.1 Gregarina niphandrodes | reverse complement strand
CTGGCCCTCTTGAACAAACAGAGCCGCTATGAGACTTGTCAAAGTCGACTTTGGCCGTCTGGAGCTGGTCACCATCAAGACTGATTTTTTTTTGTAAATTTGTAAGACATCCTGCTGGAAATAAAATCCGTATCATGCGGAACTTACTGGCATTTCATGTGCCGTACTGCCCCGAGCAAAATGGTGGAACCTTCGTAGCAAAGCCTGGGTAAAGTATTTCTACTAATTTGCACTGACGACACACACGCCAGATTCCAGCGGTCCACGTAAGAACTTCTTGCTGCAAGTCAATCTTTTCGGAAGATGAGCCCCGCACGTGCTCGACGCGATTGCCGTCCTTCACGATGTCGAACTTCTTAACCGAACACTGCCTCTTCGGGGTCATGGGTTTCACCTGCACTTGGGATGACTCAAACAACTGGTTCGTACGCACAACCGCCTCAACCATTGGTACCCGCCACGGCCAACCCCTGTTGAAACAGGCCCGCTATGAGAGCTGCTAATCGTCAGCAATGAATTATTAATGAAGACTTTTGGATCAGCTCGCGACACCAAAAATTTGCTCGCGATTACTTCGCAAACGCGTGTGTGTAATCTTCTGGTGCTCCTTAGCTACCACATGACCATACCTATGGACACATACTTCAACATAGTCATTTGAATACCTAGCATCTGTCCCCACCAAGGCTATTATCAGTACAAACCCGGATGTGGCAGGTAGTTGTGGGCCAGTATCGCTGTAAACAACGGACAACACAACGGGCAGCCCTGCAGAAATCGTCTGGGTCCGAAATACCCCGCATTTGGGGGCCGTAACCACATCAGTATTGCCATTGTTGTTGTTACGTTGAACTTTTCTGTTCTCGATATCAACCGTTTGCCACTCACTATTTTGATGTCAAAAAAATGGGTCTCCCAGTAACTTCGCGGCGTGCAAGTTCGAAGGCGGTTGCTCTGACGGCCGTCATGACGGTCCTTCGAGGGGGTGATATGGTTTTGACGGATCCCCAAGGTCTCGGCGCTGTGGAATTGGGTCTGAGGTCGGAGCGGAGCAACTCCGTGGTCAAGCTCAAGGTAGCTGTACCACGCGTACCACCGGCCAGTGCCCTGGCCAATTTCGACGTTTTGAAGGAGTGTAGCGCAGCTCACATCATCCGGGAATCATGTTCGCGAGAGCAAGCCATCGACTTCGGGGCAGCCTTGTTGTCAGGAGTTGTACGGCAAGTGCTCGACATTATGCACGAAGCCGATATGACGAAGCTCACGCCGAAACAGGGCGAGTCGATGGAAAAGGTCCTTGAAGCTATCGCGGCTGCTCTATTCACCCAGTGGGCCTCGGACTCCCAAACCGTGGCTCAGGAGGCCGTTATTCGCTTCGCCATGAACTACCCCGTACCTCCGGCCGCCACGGTACCGGGCTGGTACACCGCTACCGCCGAAAACTGGCTGCCTAACGGTTGGGATGCACCATCCACCTCCTAGACATCCTTTGCGCTAATCTGCGCTATTCTTTTTTTAGACGCTCGACCAAACACACTTGACAAAAGACGCTGGGCCAGAGGTGCTCATTTCTGGTCTCGTATAGAACGTTTTTCATCGCGTACGGGATACATTCACTTGTACGTCACAGTTCATCTGAGTAGCGTTTGAAACACCAGCTAGCGCCTTGGTTTGTGGGGTCGAAGAGAAAGGTGCCATTCTCATGTACTGTTTCCAAAACGTAGACATGGTAACCTACGGGTGCGGGGAGAGACTCAATGAATTGCTCACTGTCAGGCGGGATGCTTCTAGCAATAATGTTTCCACAAATTTGCTGAAGCACATCGCACCCTTGTGCCCAAATATCGAGTCTTGAACAGCCCTTTTCGTACAAAGTGTGTTCAAGTCGTAATGCGGTGTGCTCACACTCTGGAGTCCACGGTTCGATGCTCCCTCGTGGTCCGTTGCCCGATGGCCGCATGAGAAATTGGACGTACCCCGATGCACAAAAGTGAGCCATGGTCTGGACTGCTGCAGCTTCGACATTGCCTGTCGCCGCGACGTCGACGAGGAAGACCTTAGCCGCTGTCGCTACCGCTTCCGGAAGCTTCGTCCAGTCGACGTGCACGTTCTTACACAACTGGAAGAACGCGTCCGAGTCGCTCTTCCATAAGCGCCTCGTCACCTTCCGTGTATCCGCTGATGGTAGAATAACTGCACTGGACCACGGATCGTCGGAGCTCCAGGCAGCCTGGTGCTCGGGTGAAAGTTGGTGTTGCATTCTTACCACCTTGTTTACACTCTCATCAACCAATTTTTTGCACAAGCGACCATAGGGTGAAAAGAAGTCCTCCGCAACTCTTTTTAGGTCCGCTTTCACGACTCTATTGATACGTTTCTCACTTAGCCCACATGTTTCCTTACTCAGAGCTTCACGCATCTGCGTTTGAGCCCTTCCGTTCTCACGAACACCTCAACGGTATCGCAACCATCCGTACTGACCCTATCAAATCTCTGACCCTGTCGAATGAACAGAGCAGCCACGAAGGTCGAAAGTGACGACCCTGGTCGTCTGCAGCTGGTAATCATCATCACTGAAATAATAAGAGGCCGCCTACTGGCAGCCGCCCAATTACTGCTGAGAGCAATACTGAAGGCCACTGTATCCGGGCACGCTTCTTTGTGACTGGGTTGTGAGTAAAGGTACTGTTAGGGTATCTAATGAACGACCGAGGGTTATCGGGATCTTGTGAATCGGGATTTTATGAGTAAGCGTGTGGCCGGCATGATTGGATCGGTGGTTCGAATCCCGCCCAAGTCGGGCAAAAAATATTTATGCGGGTATTAGGGTTCTGGTTGGTTGTGTTATGTGTATGGGGGCGACGATTGTCAGGTAGCTTCAGTGTTAGTCCGACGGAGAAGGATTCGCGTGTGCAATATTTGGGCAAGTTTGCCTGTAACATTGGTGAGTGCAAGTACCATGTACGGGCGGGATTGAAGAGTCCATGGCGTGTATTACAGAAGGCAGCACGAAGTATGACGTCGGCGCAGGTGATGGATACATTGAGCCGGACGAACTCGACGGCTCGAGTAGTGGTGCGTGTGGTACTAGATGAGGAGTGGGAGACGAGTCATCGTATGAGCGCATGTCGACGGGCGGAATTAGGTCGAGGCAGGACAACGTTGACGGTACCATTGGACGGTTCATTGGGTCCATGGTCCACAAATTCATTCCGACAAAGTCATCGGCCTCACTTTTGGTACTTTTTTGCTGAAGACTGTCGCAATTCAATTACGTCTCAATTAGCCAAATTGGGTGGTGTAAGTGCACAGGACTTCGCAGCCTATGATATTAATTACGAATTGGAGATGCTACAGGTCGATGGTGGACATCTTAGTTTCGAGTATTCGGGAATGCTCAAATGGTCGGTCGTGCAGCTCTTTGTCTATTCTGGACTTGTCGCTTGGATGTTCTGGAAACAAATGAAACAAATGAAACACCAGCGTTTCCAGTTGCATCTGATGACTCAGATACTCAACGTCTCCTGTCTTTCTACACTTGCCGCAAGTGTACTGAACATACTCAATCTTGTCAAGGTCAACTCCACAGGCTCTACATTCCCGCTTCTCGAAGGACTCGCCGACGCTGCTCACACACTCGCTCACATCGCTGTCTCTAGTTGCCTCATCCTCGTCGCCCTCGGAGTCACTCTCAACGCGCCTCAACGCCTGCCCGGCGCCGTTCTCAAGCTCCTCGCAGCACTTATTGCTGCAGCACATATCGTCGTTGTCCTAGTCGACAAATACACTTCAGACTCTCGCTACAAATACTACGGCTCAGAAGGACCCGTCGGATGGGTACTCGTAGGCTTCCGACTCGCCCTCTGGGCTATCTTCCTATTATGCTGGCAACAGACCAGAGCTGACCCCCGAACACCCTCCAGCACCGAACGCTTCCTACGCAGGATCGTGCTACCCGCTTCCGCCTACTTCCTCACCTTCCCAGCCATCATCGCTCTCACACCCCTGGTTCGACCCTACCTCAGACACGCCTTCATCTACCACTCCACCTTCCTCGTCCAAACCGTCGCCATTATTTGGCTCAGCGAACTCTTCCTCAGCAAAGGAGAGTACTTCCAAGTCTCACAAATGTCACAATCTTTCCTACCCGTAACGACCCCCCCCTCCCCCCATCCCGCTCAAACGCCCC
>NW_011645779.1:337493-341223 GCF_000223845.1 Gregarina niphandrodes | reverse complement strand
CCCCCCCACACACATATGCACATACACGTTATCCGAGAGCTATTCGTTGAGTCGCGCTCACATCATCTCTGCTTAGGCCGGTGTTTGGAGACCGCCCGCGGCCCCTCACCACATCGACTAAGCACCATTTTTGATGACATAAAGCTTTTATTGAAATTGATTGCCTTATGCAGACAGACTAGCCTCATTAAGACAGACTGTTAGCAGACCGAGTAGCTACGGCATCGTCGCCGCTTTCCGTTGCTGCCTGCGTGTGTGGTGCACGTGCAGATGCGCATCCACGTGACGCAGTTCTTTCAGACGAAGCGGCGTCGCCGCGTGAAGGTGGCCGTGACCTTGTTGGCGCTTTTGGGTGTGTGCAACACGTTGGCAGTGGCGCTCAAATACTACCATTCCACTGTGTTGCGCTTCAGCAACGTCTCCCCGATTACCTTATCGACATCGCTTTTCCGCGCCACGTTGTCTTCAAAATGTCTTGTGTTGACCGCGAAGGCCACGAGTTCCGATACGAACGCAGTCTGTCAGAAGCTGGTCGGTGCGTCGGGTGCGAGTTTGACCTCCTTCGCGGACACCGTGTGCTCCTACGTCGAGGACGCCTCCGCCACGACCGCCTCCACCTCCACCTCCGCCACGACCGCCTCCACCCCGACCGTCTCTGAAGCGGAAGAGTCGGAGACGACGAGCCGGTCCGGTCGTCGAGGAGCCGTGTCTGGGATCCTGGCGCCCGACAAGCTGGAGATGCTCAGATCCGTGTTCTCATCGACCACCGACGACAGCACGGAGGACAGCGACGGGGCGGACGACAGTGCAGGGGAAGAGCAGGGCTGGAGCAAGGCCTGCCACTCGGCACGGGCCGTACAACGAAGTTCTGGCTGGGCATTGTGGGCACTCGCCGGCGGTGTGGTGTGCAACTTGTTGGCTATTCTTGGTGCCATTTTGTTCGCCTCGCGAGCCAGGGAAAAAGTGCGTCTTGGTTTCTTGGGGCTGGGCATCGTGGCTTCCGTCTTACAACTGCTCGCTGTCGGACTTTTGTTTGTCTACGGCGGCATGATCAACGTGGAGACTTTCCCCTTCGTGCTCTCCGGCACCGCTGGTTCTAGCAGCACTGGTCTGGATCTGGGACCAGACGCAAGTGCGGGGATCGGCATCCAGAGAAACAGTTTGTCCTATGGATTTTATTTGGCACTCGCACTCGGTCTTGCCCAATTGCTAACCGGTGTGGGCATTGCTCAGATGATCCCCGGCGTCTTCACCGCTTCCGTCCCAGAACAACTTGCCTATTACTACAACCATTACGCCCCATCTGACAAGGACTACATTCAAGACGACTCCGGTTTCATCGACGCACGCGACAGCATTATTCCAGACGAAGACTTCCTCCGACCGCCCGTGCTTCTCGACGATGACCTCGCCCGTGCAGAAGTGCAACACCTCATGCTCAACGTTCATCCCAACACTCTCGCCACACTCACCAACACAACCCAGCCAGCCGCGACCCCAGTCGTGACAAGAGTGGGAACACCCCTGGCGATGATGGGAACTCCGGAGGCAGCGATCGTCGGAATGCCAGTGATGGGGACTCCAGAGGCGAGAACGGCACCTGCAGTGGAAGATCCGAGGTCAGTGGCTTAAAAAACGTTTACGGGGTTGTCTGGTTTACTTGCCTGCGTGTGGGAACGACACCATGTTGGGAACGACACCATGTGTGGGAATGACACCATGTGTGGGAATGACACCATGTGTGGGAACGACACCATGTGTGGGTCGGTCACGCGGTGAAATATTTCTCCTTGATGAAGGTTTTCAGCTTGACCCAGTCCGCGTTGAATTTCCTGATGCCCTCGCTGAGTTTCTCGGTGGCCATTTGGTCCTCATTGAGGCTCCAACGGAAGGTCTGTTCGTCCATGGGTCGCTTTACGTCGTCGAGACACTTGTCGGCGGCGGAGTCTTTAGAGAGAGCGAGTTCCAGCGTGCCGTCGTCAACTTCGGCATCAAGCGCGTTGATAATGCTTGGAGGGATGGTGAGTTTATCACAGCCACAGAGACTCTTCACTTGTCCTGCGTTGCGGAAGCTGGCTCCCATAACGAGCGTCGGCACGTCGTTTTTCTTATAAAAGTTGTAGATCCGTCGAACGGCGAGGACACCGGGGTCAGTTTCCGGTGCCTGCTCGTACTCCTTCTTGATGTCTCCTATCGGTCTATTCTGGCTCTTAGCATTGTGTTCGCAATACCAATCCGTTATACGTCCAACAAAAGGTGAAATTAAGTAAGCCTTGGCATCCGCACATGCTACAGCCTGGCAGAACGAGAACAAAAGGGTAAGATTTGTGTGAATATTCTCCTGTTCCAGCTTCTGGGCCGCCTGTATACCTTCCCAGGTAGCAGCGACTTTGACTAATAATCTCTCGATGGGTATATTTTGCGTCTTGAAAAACTCCAATAATTCTTTTGCTCTCTTCACCGTAAGTTCAGAGTCGAAACTGTATTCAGGATCCACCTCGAAGCTAACCAAACCTGGAACGCTCTCGCTAATCTTCTTCACGAACTCGGCCATTAGATGCTGCACTACTACTCGCAGCTTCTCCTCCTCACCCGCTTCTTCTGACACACTCGCAAGCGCCTTCGTCACCACCTCCTTCACCATCGCTTCACTCTCCGGAGCCATCGCGGCTGCCAGGATCAGCGATGGGTTCGTAGTCGCATCTGTCGCCTTCTTCGCATCAGACAACTTCGCAGAATCCACCACCACTTCTGTGTGCGCCGTCAGCTTCTGCAAACTAGATATCGCCTGACGCTTTGACTGGGTCTTTTCTGCCACCGGCTTCTCACACGACTCGCGCTTCCGGGAGGGGCTGGTGCTATCAACTAGTTCGGCCGACATGAAATCAACGCAAAAAAAAAGAGCTTGCCCTTGAATTACAACCAACCGGTAAGTCTTGGCACAGGGACGTTGCTCCCACGGAACGTTGTTATCAAGGAACATTGCCGCTACTTCCAGACTGTTTAGTTTAGTGTTGGCTTAGTTCTCGGCTAGCTCCAGGTATACAACAAAGTTGTCCTTTATATAGAAGTGAGCATGGGTCGACGGAAGAAGAAAACGTTGGAGTTGAAGCCCTTTTGTTATTACTGCGACCGGTCGTTTGAGGACGAGAAGGTGTTGTTGTTGCACCAGAAGGCGCGGCACTTCAAGTGTCGTCGGTGCAACCGCAAGTTGGACACGGCGACGGGGTTGGTGGTGCACTTGTTGAGTGTGCACAAGGAGACCATCAATAAAGTACCGAACGCTCTGAAGGAGCGAGAGTCGCCAGAGCTGGTGGTCCACGGGATGTCGGGCGTCCCGCCGGAACTGGTGGCTGAAAAGCAGAAGAAACTAGTCGCGGAATTGGGCACGAAGAAAAACGCCCGGTTCGAACACACGGTCTTCGGCAGCGGGCTTCTCGATAACCTAGGTGGTGGCGCCGCCGCATTCGCTGGTATGTTCTCAGGCCAACTCTTCCCAGGTGCCCTCGGAACCGGCTCCACCGCCTTAGGCGCCGGTGCCACCTTCAACGCTCCGGCCACCAGCACGCTCCCCGACCTCTCGCTCCTCACCAAGATCCTCAGCGCCGGACCGAACACGTCCAGTGCCCTCAGCGCCGCCCTCGGAAGCAATGCTCTCGGCACCAGCCCAAGTGCTCCGATCAACGTGCCCGCCAGCGTCCCTGCCGTTGTCCACCCGCTCTCGCGACTC
>NW_011645779.1:317766-337464 GCF_000223845.1 Gregarina niphandrodes | reverse complement strand
CGGGACTCACAGGGGCTCCGGGATTGGGCACTCCGACCCTCGTCAGTGCCGCCCCCGGGCTGGGAAACCCCGGGCTGGGAAACCCCGGACTGGGAACGCCCGGGTTGGCAGCTTCCGGACTAGGCGCTCCTGGTGGGCTGCATGGCATGCTCGGGGGCGCAGGAGCGGTTCCGGGGATGGGTTTGCTGCCTCAGGCCTCGGGCCCGAACGCAGCTGCGGGCATGAGCATGCCCACATTGATCATGCCCAACGTGCTGCAGTCCGGGCAGAGGCCGTCCGGCTGGTCCACCGCGCCGCGACTGCCCTTGAACAACATAGTCAGCGGTTCGAAGACGGGCGATGCCCCGCCACCGCCGCCACCGCTGCCCGACCACGTCGTAGCCCCGCAGCCGCCGGGCGGGGTGCTCGTGTACGACGACGACCTCGTCTCACCCGAAGAAAAGCGCGCCGTCATGTACAACTACCGACAGAGTGTCGTACTCGACACTACAAAAGCATTCTAACATACATTTTACACCGAACATACCCATTCCAACCATTAGAACTTCAACCACCATGAGAACTCTGACCACTTCTGCACACCCCTCAGTGTGTGCGATCAAATCCGTCCCCCTCAGTGTGGGATCAGATACACTCAGCAGGATTCCCAACTCAGCTGCTTGAGTTGGTTTTTCCTTTTACATGTTGTTTACAGCGATCGCAAGAGATGTGGTGATCCTCGTGGAATGGTCCGACACGAAGGGGAACTTCTCGGCGGTGATAAGGTCTATCTTGCCGTCTCTGGTGGCATCTAGTAAAACTGGCCCGGTAGTAGGGGCCCGCCAGGAAGGCAAGTCGAGTGTGGCCGTTCTGGGGAGTGCGGGAATGTCTACGACTAGTATCTCTACGACTAGTATGGCTACGACTAGTATGTCTACGGCTGGTGCGACGGGTACAACGCGAAAAGACGCGTCTTTGGTATCTTACTTGTACGACAGTCAGTATGTCTTTCACATATACGAAGAATTCGATTTGCCGAGTATTCGTTATATCTGTTTAGGGGATAAGTCGCGTGGCGTACGGCTGCCCTATCGCTACCTGATGGGCCTGGCGGCAGAGTTCAAGACGCGTTACGGGTCCCGGACTCCTTACGAAGCCTTGCCTCTGTCGCTGACCCGGCAATTCGCGCCCACCATTGCGCGATTGAATAAGCATTACTCTCAAGTTTACGCCGCCAACGACTACTACAAATACAACACTAGTGCAATGTCCACCATTGCCCGGGCATCTTCGCCCAACAAGGCGGCATCCCCCCAGAGAACAATGGCCGACCATAATGCAGGAAATAAAAACGGCAAAAACGTGATCATTCTTGAAGACCAATCGCGCCGGCCTAATCTCGCTGGACCCCGTCCCGACTCCCTGGACCAACCCCTACTCGAACAACCTTTACTCGAAGAAAGCTTATTTGAAGAACCCTCGCCGAATCAGTCACGATTCAAAGATCCGCTGCGTGAAAGCACCAGTCCAGCCAACACCGCCGACGGCACCACCGTTGGGAGCGCTGAACAGGTACTCGAACGAAAGATCGACGAGATCAATAATGTCCTAATTCAGTCTTTAGACAAGATCATCAACCGCAAGGAACGAATCGATCTTCTCGTCGAAAAGACTTCTAATATCCAACGTGCTTCAACCAATTTCGCTCGCTATTCAACCAAGAGTAACCAACACGACCCGTCACCAAAACACAGAGCATGCTGCGTCATCAACATGACAATCTCCTTGACCTACATAACCAACATGTCCTTAGGATCCAATTTGGGACCCGTCCGACGGATCCAGGACTGGCTGGCCAGACGTAGACTGCTCTTCGGGTCCATGGTATTGATCGGGGGCATTAGCTTGCTAGTATTCACAATAGAAACGAAATAAAGCTTTTTAAAAAAACATGGACCAAGCACAACATAGATTGCTACTAACTCCTAACAAGTGAGGCACAGATCAAGACTCCTCGCGGTTGTATCGGAGCAGGGCTTTGGCAGCGCGCGCGCACACACGTGTGTGCGCCGTCGGAAAGCGCTTTGTTTGCAGGGAAGATTTGGTGTCTGAAGGTTCATGGACTACAGATGAAGGAACGACAACGGCGGGGAGTACTACGGGTGCCGGACGAGTGCGCAAGATGCAGTGGCGAGATGGTACCATATATGTTGGAGAGGTAGACGAGGAATACAGACCGCATGGTGAGGGACATCTACTACGGCCTAACGGAGTGGAATACGACGGACAGTGGGTACATGGACATGCAGAAGGCCACGGAGTTTTTCAGTCCGAGGAATGGGGTCGTTATGAAGGAGATTGGGAAGGTGATATGATCCAAGGGGTGGGTAAGCTGGTCTTTGCTGATGGAGCGGTGTATGATGGCAACTGGCTCAACGACCGGCCGGAAGGTTATGGTATATTCATTAACCCGAACAACATCATGTTTCGTGGTCAGTGGCGTAGGGGAGTTTTCCAGCCGGACCTTTCCGGATACGATCCGCGCGGTATCCAGACTTGCGTCCATGAGGGTCAAATCAATAATCGACAAAATGGTCTGCAGTCGTCAGCCATCCGAGAAAGCGCCACTGCTATCGAGAGCGGGGTGGTCGTGGACATTTCAGGTCGGATCGATAACTTACATGAGTACCAGCCGAACAGAACTCCAGGCTCAGGACCCCACTCGCTAACCCAGATGCCCAACCCTAGAGTTGCGGTCTGCAAAGGTACATACAATCCTGCTTCGGGCTCGTATGCAAACCAAACCGAAATGTTTGACTCACCTGTTTATGTAAGACCCATTATGACCACCCGTTACACTGTGCCTGCTACCTGTCCCGACCGTTATCTGCTGCGGCCATTGCGCTGCGCTCCTGTGTTATGTAACGTTGCTCGTTGAAGTTCTCTTTTTTTCAGCCAGATGACCCTGAGAAGACGGGAGCGAGGACCAGCAGCGGTTACTGGTACAAGACCAACTACTTTACTGAGGCTTGGACGGGTTCGGACCCGCCCTCTCGAGTACCGGAGGCGCGCCAGCAAGCAGAGGTGGTGGACGAGACGGACCCGTACGGAGCATATGTGAAGTCTTGTGATTATTACGTAAAGGGCAACGTTTACAACTCGAACTATGCTGTCCCCAACTATGCCGGTTACGACACCAAGCCGGCGAACGCGAGCTATGGCGGAGGCGACAGGACCGCCGCTGGAACGACCAGCCAGTCTACGTACTTTGCGCACACCGCAGCCTCCGAAACACAAAATGACTGGTATGAGCAGCAGGCGCAGCTCTCCAACTCCCTGCCGCCGAACGCCCAGTTGTCTGCGGCCCGACTCGAGAACGGTTCTGCGCAGTTCGACCGCTCTCAGTTCGACCCCTCTCATTTCGACCCCTCTCAGTTGGACCCCTCTCAGTTGGACCCCTCTCAGTTCGACCCCTCTCAGTTCGACCGCTCTCAGCTTGAACGGGCGCAGCTTGACCGGACCCAGCTTGACCGGGCGCAGTTCGAGCAGTCTTCCAAACTGCGCAGCAAAGGCAGCACGTCGCGAGGCGCGGAGTCGCGCGTCGACCGCCGACACACGGCGTCGATCGTCACGGAGGAAACGTCTGCGGACGAACCGATGGTGGCGGGCGTGACGCTGCCCAGTCTGGGTCATCCCAGTACAGAGCTTAGTCCTGAGCGGCCCGCGAGCGAGGTCGAGCGCCCGATGCCGATCGTGGATCCTGTCACCGAGTCGCCGCGGTCTATGACGTTGCCGTCTCTGGAACCGGAAGACGATATTGAGGACGACTTGGAGCCGGAAGACGACTTGGAGCCAGAAGACGACATGGAGCCAGAAGACGACTTGGAACCTGAAGACGACTTGGAGCCAGAGGACGTGCGGCCCGACCACTACCTGGCGGCCGAGGAGGAGGAACTGGTTGTTCCGGAAGAGGGCGAGGAGGTACCGGAGGAGTGCGCGGCACAGGACCTGAACAGTCTGCCCGCGACGGGACAGGTGCTGGAGAGCTACGCTCCGGCGACCGGCACCTGTTACACGTGTCCCGATCCGCCAGCGGTGCTCGAACTGCAGGCGGTCGACCGCAGTTACGGCCTGCCTCTCGTCCATGACGGGGCTCAGCCGGACGTGCGTCGCGGCGGTCCCGCTCTGCGCTACGGCGGTCCCGTGATTCGCGGCCCAGCGCCACCTGCGATGCTCGGAGGCTGCCGAGTCGCAGTGGGCACGCAGTCGTCGCAGACCGACCTGCTCGGCCCCGTCGGACGCGACCTGCCGGGACGAAGCGGCCTGCCGGGACGGTCGCTCGCGGGCCCGGCGAGCCACGGACCCGCCACGCCCTCCTGCGGTACGCCCCACTACGGCCAGTCGGACTACGGGCGGTCAGATGCTCCGGACTACGGGCGGTCGGATTCACCGGACTACGGACGATCAGATGCCCTGGGCGACTCAGAGGCCCGTGCCCCGAACGGCTCTGAGGCCCCGGGCGGCTCAGAGGCCCCCGGCTCGGAGGTCCCCGACGGCTTCCACGACGCCGCGGGCGCCGGCAGCTGTCCCTCGCCGCAGCGCTCCGAGTACTACGAGCCACTTAGCGAGCCAGCCGGCTACTCCGCCACCGGCCACGAAGGCTGCGACCCCACCTACTGCCCCTACAGTCCCCAGAGCACGGGCCGGGCGCCGGCTGCGACACTGCGAGACGTTCGGAGCTCGCCCGCCGGCAGGTTTGCCCCGGCGCTGTACCCCGGTTCTGGCTACCCGGCCGTGGGATGCAACGGACCCGTCGGGGGGTACAACGGCGCCGTCTCGGGTTACGGTAATGCAGCCGCAGGTTATAACGGGCCAGCTGGAGGGTACAACGGACCCGCGGGAGGGTATAGTGGACCTGTCGGGGGTTACAACGGACTCGCGGGAGGGTACAACGGACCCGCCGGAGGGTACAACGGACCTGCCGCAAGTTACAACGGATCTGCCGGGAGTTGTCATGGTACCGCTGGGGGTTACAACGGACCGGCCACGGCTTACGGACCCGTCGGGAGTTACAATGGACTCGTACAGAGCTACGGACCGGTGATGGTAGGCGGTACTTACGAGACGGTGCCTGGTCGGGGCCGTAGAACCGACTCCCACATGTATGCTGCGCCGCTGAACTACGGCCCTACCCCGCACAGACACCAGGTTTCCTACGAGCCCCCGAGACAGTACTTTGCGGGAGGCTATTCTCAACAGAGCCCCCGCCCCGCGCCGTCGCACCAACCTCAGGTCAGGCGTAGACCTTTGCCCCCGCAACAGAAGACCTTCCGCGACCTAATCAAACATCATGATCCAGCCCAGGTAAGATTGTGAACGCACACGCGTATGCACACACGGCAGACGCAACAATTCCCTTCCTTCCCACCTTCTCCGCGGTCTCGTCTGCGCGATTTTACTACTGCACAAAGCACTCCCACGGGATGGCGTAAGCACTTCCGGCACAAAGTTTTCGAACACATGCGCGAGCAAATTTAGCCCTGATGAAGGCTAGAACTAGCGAGGCTGCCACTACCACGCCCGCAAGTATGGACTGCACGATCGGCGAGAGCGGCAATGATGTCGAGTATCTGGGGGACGGAACATCTCCGTACGGAAGTTCTCCAGAGCGCACAGCGATGGGATCCGGAGCGCAGACGCCAGTGACTGAAGAGGGCACGGAAGGGCTGGCCGCCGGTGAAGGACAAGGGGTTGACACTGGGCCGGCTGATGGCGAGCAAGCGGCTTGTGGTGGGCAGGCAGCTGCGGAGAGGCGATCCGTGACGCGAGAAGTTGTAATCCCGGTGCCTGTGGAAGAGGTTCGTTCGATTGAATTCAAGTTGCCCAAGTTGAAGGTGAACAAGACCCAAGTCGGATATCCGGTGTATGCGCCGAGAATTATCGAGTATCCGATCCCTGCAGAAAATCTTAGTCAAGAAGCGTTATCTATATGCGACTCGATCAAAGAGTCAGTGGACGCCTTAACCCAGCCGCAGACTCCTGCCAGTAAGTGTATTAGAGGGGGCAGCAATAGTGTGTTGTTTATTTAGCTCTTGAATCCATCGCGGATTCTATCGTTGAAAGTTTGGAGGTGATGAAGAATTTTTTGTGAGAAGTGCGGTAGTTGTAATTGCTCCTGTGGAGTAACTCGTGATGGGGTTAGTGTGGGCCGTTTGCTGAACAGCGTTTGGAAAACGAAGGAGGTTTTGGCTAGCTGAGGATGACCCCATTTTCGTTTGGGTTAATGAGGGGGCATTTGTAGTTGTACAGGTAGTATTTTAGGGAGCCGTCGCCGGGTCCGAATTGGAGTTCTTGGAAGCATTCGAAGTTGTGGTTGAGGTCAAGTGCGTTGAAGACGTCGTATTTGAGGATGTTTGCGGCGATGATGGACTGTTCCAGGAGCTGTTTACGGGACATGGTAGTGCCGTTGCAGTAGTAGTTGTATGCAGCTTTGAGGAGGTCGTATTCTTGGTTGAATCGAAGAACCTTGGAGTTGAGTTCGTAGAAGGAGAAGAAGTCGGTGACTTTTCCTTCTGTTTCCTTGACGTAAGTATAAACGGCTCCTTGCTTGGTAAGGAGCCAGTGGCAGACGTCATCTTCGTTCAGTTCGGTATACAATTTGATCTTATCTTTGACGAATCCGTTGTTCAAAAGCTGGGTCACGGAAGCCACGTCCTTCTCCTCCATAGGTCTGATACCGGGAACGGTGAAGTGGTCCGGTAGTTGAGCCTTCTTCTTAGCTTCCTCGATGCTCTCACCCGCCCTCAAAGCACTAAATCCTATTGATACAAGTTTAGCAACATTCATCGAACGGTGGTAGTAACGACAGTCAGTAACAGGACGCGGTATGAAGATACCGGCGGTGTAGAGGGCGTGCCACACACCGTCAAGGTTGATCCGCCGAGTTAGCTCCTTTATTAAAATGGGGGCCAAACGTCGGGATCTTAGCTTCTTGTGCACACACAAAAAGTTGACTTCGCCACCTGCAATCCGGTTACCAAAGATATTGATCTTGACCGGAATACCCGAAATAAAAGCAACAAGTTTTCTCTGAGCCTTTCGTTCCCCAATGGCCGTCGCCTTGGTGTCCAGAGCTGGAGTTTTCACCATGGTCTTAATTCCTATAGTCCAGCTCCGCTTGCTGTCAGGCGGGAAAATTGCCCACTTTAATGACTCCATAGTATATTCGAACCGGAAGCAGGAAGCGTTGTCTTCCACGTAGTGCTTGGAAAGGAGTTCATAGATCTCTTGTAGGTCCTCCTCCCCCAGTTCCACCCATTCGAAGGTATCCGGTAGTGGTACCGGCGTTTTGCGAACTTCGTCTATGGACTTGGTTTCGATTACTCCACAGTCCTCAGGCAGTGCCTCACTGACAGACGGAACAGGCTGACTATCCCAAAAGCGATGCGGCTTGCCTACCTCCTCAGGAGGAATTTCGATAGGCAACGACTGCTTTGGACCTCCGCCCGTACTCGGATCCATTTTTAACTCGACGAAATTACCCGTCCGGTAATAAAACCAAATAAGGTCGCTCCCTCGGCCATCCTCAGCGGGTGGTTAATCTGAGCCTGCTGAGTGCTGAACCCAGCAGGAACTGCTTGTGGAATCGTGTTTGGGGCTGTGTGTATGGGAAATGTTGCTGTGTGTGGAATACATGAAAGATCGACTGGCGTAAAATACGTTCCAGAAAGGTCACCTGCTGGACTAAAAAATCTGCGAACTGAAGGCGAAGCCACCTGACACTTGGTCGGTGGGAAACACCTCGATCTCGCTAATACAAACAGAAGGTGGCAAGGAAGTTATATGCCGGATACATTCAGCTAAATCCTCGGGCAACAGCTCGGTATATTTGCACACGTTTCTTCCAATTGCACTCCCAGTTGCAGCGGTGCTACCGGGCAAGCTACCACTAGTATTCCCTCTAATGACGTGGGCAATCCGCACTCCAGAATGGATATATTGGTACCGTAACTTGATCACCATCTGGCGAAGGTAGGCCTCGCACGCAGCCTCCATTAGGTCGTTGCTGATTCCTACGAGGTATAGCAAAGACGAACCGGCCCGCATCCTCGGCAACAGAACCTGCGTCATTTTTTCACAGTCCATGAGCGCCGTGGTGCCTGACGTAGGCTGCTTCCCACTCGGACATACGAACTGAATCACGGCATTGAAATTCTCGATTGCAACCGAATCCAGTTCATCCATCACCACCCTTTCACACTTTGGGGCGACTACAGGTAACAAAAATGTGTCCCAACGGCAGCCCACAAGTGGTGCGGGTCGAACAGAGGTGGGGGTGGATATAACGTACCTGAGATGATGGAGTCGAGGATCCCTTGGGACTTGCAGCAGATGTACACCTTATCGTGCTGTTTTAAAAGTTCAACGGCGATCACAGGCAGGAAGGATTCCCCACCCTCCCCTGCTACACATATCATGGCCACCGTCATTTTGTAAGCCTCCTAAAAAAATACCTTCCCTTGCCACCGACCAAGCATTCCATCCGCACAACCCTCCCACAACACAATCTTCTTCCCACAGCTGCAGTTCTGGTGTTGGTTACGGTTTGGTAACTGTATCTTTCACCCCTCTCAAGTCAAGCTGGACACCACACACTCAGGTGCTTAAAAACCAAGGCGGGAATCCGGCTGACGTGTTTAGTGGCGAGGTGATCTTATGGATCCGGTTAACTCCCGCCGCTTTTTGTCGGCAAGCATTTAGGCTTCCACCGTCAGGTGCCAGTTGTGCTGAAGCGTCTATGTGGTTGACTGCGATTGCTAATTGCCGGTGCCTGGGTGGGTGGGTGTGTAGAGACGAGTGGAGTTGGTTTTCCACCTTCTGTTGACACACATAAGTGTTCCTGCCGATTTTGCAGGTCGAAAAAATACAACAGAACAAGCGGCTTAGCCAATAATGAGCGGCAAGGCTCCTATCCACCCCCCCAGTGGCTCTAAATCCGGCGGTCAGTCGATGACGGCTAAGGCCGGCCTGATCTTTCCTTGTGCGCGTGTTCGATCACACATGAAAGAAGTCTGCTTCGGGCAGCGAATTCGACCGGAAGCAGCGATTTGCTTAGCGGGCGTGTTGGAGTATCTTGTGGCTGAGGTATGTCCCTAATCCAACCGCCGACCCAATGTGCTACATGCTACACCGAACGGTTTTCTGCTGTGCTTATAACCTGTGTTTTCAGCTTCTGGAGGTGAGTGGAGAAGAGGCAAAGCGTCAGAACCGACAACGAATTACCCCGGCGCATTTACTGGACACTATTCGAAACGACGTGGACTTTAGTGAACTTGCCAAGAATATTACTCTTGCTCACACCGGCTCCAGTATCCGGAGTTCGAACCCTCCTGAGACTGCCTCGCACGTAGTTGCACAGGAAACCAGACCAGACGAGTGAACAAAGCTGTCACGCGTTTGGAGGTGTCACACAAGTGTGTATATATCCCACAAGTGTGTATATATCCCACAAGTGTGTAGATCTCGCACACGTGTCGTGGTGTGAAAAATAAGTGGGCCGGCTCGGCGCACAAAACAGTAACATAGATTACAGTTCATAGATAGCATTACTAATCGCGGGTAGATCAGACAGAGCACGGGTTGGCTAATTCACAAAACAGTGTGCTGCAGCAGATCGTGGGTTGAACGACGCGATTGGAAGTGGGTGCAAAAAGAGTCTGAAAAAATCGAAGCAAATGAGATCGGAGGGTCTTAGTCCGCAGATGGCGATGCCGGCTTCGTACGTGCTTCATCAGAAGAAGGTGTCGGGGCACCAAAGGGCCTACAGCAAGGAGAACCGGCGGTTCGAGAGTTACCCTCACTCGGCGCTGGGACTGGGTGGATCGGCACTGGGCGATTCGGAGGCGCTGTACATGGCGGATGCACAGCTGCCTCTGGGTGTCGTCGAGTACCCGGAGTACGGTCTGCCAGCACACTATTATCAGCCTGAGCCTCACGGCATGCACAGTCGCAGCCGCTCGCAACGTGGGCGCCCACTACTGGCGCAATCTCCCGGAGCCCGGTCCATCGGCCACGCGCGGATGGCAAGTGGCGCGGGTTCCATCTCGCCCTTCGCCACTCTCGGAGTCCCGACCCTCCCGACCGTGACCGTGATGACCTTT
Source organism: Gregarina niphandrodes (assembly GCF_000223845.1). Classification (NCBI taxonomy): domain Eukaryota; phylum Apicomplexa; class Conoidasida; order Eugregarinorida; family Gregarinidae; genus Gregarina; species Gregarina niphandrodes. The sequence goes on along the minus strand of NW_011645779.1, from coordinate 327,325 downwards.
TGCCAGGATGTCTTCATCGAACGACATGGCGCACTACAACTGCTCTGCGTACTCAATAAAGTGCCTCTAAGGTAACGAACAAAACACCCGCCATGGACCCGAATCCGGACCTGGAAGTATAGGTATGTATGTATAGGTTGACTGTGTTGAAGTCTACCGACGACACTCGTCACATAGTGGACAGTTTGCAGATGCGGCCTGGCGGTTTGTTGACCCCTTCATACCCGGTATTACAGTTGGGACAACGGTGTTATGTATTGTATCTGGCATCTGCGCGCGTGTTGGCACGACACTTGGGTATGTATGGTGTGGATTTGGATGGTGACTACTACGCTGACGCGATCGCAGAGAGGTTGCAGCGATGGTTCGATTACCAGGACCGGGCGGTGGGTAATTTGAAGGGGCTACGATCAGCTCTTCGGCGGAAGGACAGAGGGGAGCGGGTTGCGCAGGATAGGAAACAACTGGCGGACTACCTGTCTCACCGGCCGTACCTGTACCAGGTGTTAGCCGAAATGCTCGGCTCCTGGAAACATTTATACAGACCCGATTGCCCATCTGCCAACTGGCTAGACCCACTCTTTGCCACACATCTCACTGACGACTTAATCATCGACTTGTTCCTCTGGCCACAACACCTCACATCTTGGACACGTACACAGGAACTTATACGAAGCGCCCAGGGCATAGATTCAAACCCCATAACCAGCAACCTACTTGACGTCGGACCCATCAACAATTCACCCACGAGTCTCAGCCAAGTGATTCCATACGAACACCGACTCACCGTCGACGCGCTGCTGAACGCATCCTACATCAAGTCACACTTCACCCAACTGGTTACTTACTTCCCAGACATCGGCCGCTTCCTGGCCTCGCGGATTCTCTGGGTTATGCGCGAATCATCAAACACTGCCAGCAGCACTCCTCAACCCAACTCTGTAGCCCCCACTGGCCCCCTTACCAGTTCACAGCTCCGACCCCAGCCTGGCGCCCAGACTGGCGCCCAGGCTGGCGCCCAGGCTGGCGTCCAGGCTGGCGTCCAGTCGAGCGATAAACTCGGCGCCCAGACGAACGAAAACGTTGGCACCCAGCCGGCAAGTAGCACGAGCTCCAGAGAAACAAAGCTTGCTAGCGCCCAAAGTGCCGAAGGCTGGACCGGCTGTGTGCAGGATCTGCGGCCCGAGACACAAGCCGCAAGAAAGGCTCCATGCTTGCAGCAATGGCCGTCAGATCCAGCACTGGCGCAACGGCAGTCTTACTAGATCGAGCATCCTGCGGGTCGGATGTCTCAGGAGATCGAACATCGATCTCCCAGAGGGGGCGAGAGTCCTCCACGGTGTGGGAGGAAGGATCCCGCTCGGGACCACGCTCCATGACCAAACGCCAGCAGCGGTGTGCATTCCGTTAGGTAGATAGATAGTCTTTACAAGTCTTTATGTGCCGGTTAAATGACAGGGGGTTGGAACGTGAGAAAATGGAGGGAAGGATAGCAGAGGAAGGGGGTCGATTTTACAAAAAAAGGATGATTACTAAGAGCGCAGTTGGTAGCTACCGACTACGTCTTGGTCAAGGCGTTCCTCTGACCGCACCTGCCAGGAACATGGGTAGTTCGAACGGTCGTGAAGAGGTCAGTCCGCACCCGGAAGACGTTTCACCGGCGGATGGATGTTTCATCACTCACGGGAGTTTACACGGAAGTAGAGCAACGAGGACTTGTAGGATTCGAAAGAAGAGGACCGTAAGGACCGGCGTGGCTGGAAGCGAAGCGCCACAGCAGTCTTCGGTAAGAGCACTGGTGTTAACAGGGAGGCGGATGGGGCAAGAAGAAAGTGGGATTGACCTGGGAACGAATCCCCGCTGGACCAGGATACGAAGGCTGGCTGGCTGGGGTACGAAGAATGGGACAAGTACTGGAGGGGGATGCTAGTGATTCTGCGGATATAACCGTTCTGGGGTTATATCCTGGGGCCCGGGGTGTGAGATAAAATTTTACTTTGTTCTCTCAGCTACGATGGCAGGAGTCCGGCATCTGCTGCCGGAGACGACCAGCTCTTCTAAGCGGTCGGGCTCAGTGGAGTCCTTTCGCGAGGAAGACGCCAAGGTGGTAGAAACGAAGGCTGTAGAGGGTAAGGAGGACTCCACAGGCAGCAATGCCCTTGAAGGCGCCGTTCTCTTCACCGGTAAGTCACCTCTCTCGGTCGGTTGTCTCACATGTGTCGTCGCGCGTGTGTGCACCTGTTTGGTACACGAGACACCACACGCGTGTGGTACACGAGACAGCACACGTGTGGTACAACAATCGGACACGGGCATTCTTCCCATGGGAATTCTGCACCACGATCCTGCCCACCGGAAGTCTTTAAACGGGACTTCCGCCGAGGGGTAATGTCTGTTATGCAGGGTCGTCGAATCGTGAGCTTGCTGAGAAGATTGCATTTTCTTTGGGTATCCCTCTAGGTCGTTTGAAATTGTCCCGTTTTGCGGACGGCGAAATTTCGTTGCAGTTCCTGGATTCGTTGCGGGGTCGTGACGTGTACATTGTGCAGCCAACTTCTCCACCGGTCAATGAGAACTTGATGGAGTTGTTGCTGATGATTTCGACATGTCGACGTAGTAGCGCGAAGAAGATTACAGCGGTGGTTCCTTACTACGGATATGCTCGCCAGGATCGGAAGTTGTCGAGTCGAGTGCCGATATCTGCGGCAGATGTGGCGCGTATGATTGAGGCGATGGGTGTGGACCGAGTGATCAGCGTGGACTTGCACTGTGGCCAGATACAGGGTTTCTTCGGGCCTCGCGTACCGGTGGATAACCTGGAGGCTCAGAAGGTTGGCTTGCAGTACTTTAGAAACAAGAAGCTCGAAAACCCCGTCGTCGTCTCGCCGGACGCTGGTGGTGTGTATAGAGCCCGGAAGTTCCAAGAGGGGTTCACCGCGCTGACAGGCAAGAAAGACACCGGCCTTGCTATGCTCATCAAACAACGCAAGGCCGCGAACGAGATTGAATCCATGCAACTGGTCGGCAGTGTACGCAACTGCGACGTCGTCATCGTGGACGACATGGTCGACACCGCCGGCACTCTCTGCGAAGCCGCCAAGATGCTCAGGGCTGAGGGAGCCAGGCGAATCTTCGCTTTCGCCACCCACGGCCTCTTTAGCGGCCCCGCTTTGGACCGCATTGGAAAGTCCGTGCTTGAAGAGATCGTCGTTTCCGACTCCATCAAGCAACCCAACGCTATCAACAACTGCTCCAAGATCATTCAGCTCTCCATCGGTCAACTCCTTGCTGACGCCATCTACCACGTACACACCAAAGAATCGCTCCACAACGTCTTCTTCGACGTCTCCGAGCACCACCACACCCACTGAATCAGGTCAGCCGGACGCATGTAGCGCGCAGACGAAGCCCCAACCGCGCTGCCGTCGCTAACCACCCATATAAAACGTCCCGCCGGACAACGTCCCGCCATATTGCGTTCGCTGTATAGCGTCCCGCTTTGCAATGGCTATGCGAAAATGCGCCACGCACACGTGTGTGCTACCAAGAATGCGCATCAACTAGGCACGTGTCGCTAAAACCGGCGTCAGCTGGGCGAGCGTGCATCAATTAAGCGAAGACTTGACAATGATTTGAGGAAGAACAAAAAGTTTGACGAAGCTGCTGCACCATCCATGGCCGTCTGGGTCCTATTTTTTGGCAGCGACCGCTTTTAGTATCTCCTGTTTTGTGGCGGGAGCTGCGGGGGCTGGGGCGCAGCAACAGTCAACCACGCGTTGAAGAAAGTTGCTACCATAGACCCCCCAGTTAGACATCGTCCGCTGGATGGTCAGCCCCATGGGACTCCCAGAGTACCTCTTCTGGCGCACTCTGGTATCGTGGGCATCCGATAACATGGTGCGCTAAAAATATGCACCAAGCTTCTCGCGCTACCCCTCCGGACGTCAAATTCACCGCCCATTGCACCCATTAAAATGCCGAATGAGTATGGAAATCTTACACTGTCTGCCTATACGGTGAACATAAAACTAGAGATAGTCTCCTTGGTAAAAAATGGTTTTTGATAATCTCTTCTCTCTTCTCCGTCCCTTACCGATCTCGGATTTTCTGCATCTCATTCTTCTGGTCAGCTGCATCGTCCCAGCCACATCGCCCGACAGTGGTGTCAGCAGCTGTCGTTAGATTCTGTTGCTGGACGAACAATAGGCACCTCGCGGGTAGTACTGGCATGGTACTATTTGAGTCACGGATAATTAAGATAACTTTGGTTCACGGAGCGAGTGTGCCGGCGGGTGCACACACCTGAGAAGTTCTTTAGCAGCAGCAGAACTTCCTCCGCTGGGCCTTCTTGTGAGCCGCACGGTAGTTGGAGGAGCTTGAGGAGCTTGACGTATTGTCCTCAACACCTCTGGGTTGCTGCATGACAATAGGAGGGACGGCTTGGAGCTGAGAATTGGTCATGAACACCGGGTCAGCTTCGTAGGTGCGGACTTGATAAGTATCATACAATGGCTTCATGTTACCCCGGAGCGACTCTCCAGGAGCAACGAATCGGCATCCCTGAGGGGCGTACAAGGTAGCATCGACAGTATTGTAGCTAGGCTGCTGCATTTTCGACCGAAAAAAATTCCTCTGTATTTATAATTTGGCAATTACTCCTGGGGGTAGGGGGGCGACGCCTTGCCGCCGTCTGTACCAGAGTCTGCGTTCTCGCCGCCTGAACCTGAACTGACTACCTGTGGGCTGGACAGGTCAACTGGACGGGTCAATTCGCTGCAAAGGAGGGGTTGTGTTAGACTAAAAAATAACTCCATCCTTGGAGACGGATATCTGCAGTAGGTTGTCTACATAGATGCCTACATGGCGAACTAGCAGCAAGTGCGGGCCTTGTTGGCAGGTCTTCCGCGAACGGCGGAGAGTGTAGTGTAGCCTTCCGAGGTCGATGGATCGGCAATGTTCACGAGTCCCGAATTCTGACTAGGCAGCGATTCCCGTATTACACGGCCAACAACTGGTTCATCCCCATGCGGATGATTGGCATGGCTGGGTGTGAATTCCGGATGTGGGTAGGAGAGGGTATACAAGTCGTGGGAGCCCGAAGGAGTTCCGCGAGGCACTACTTGCATATCACTCATGTGACTGGCTGCGTGATCGCTGACCTGGCCGTAGTAATCGTCCCGCTGGGAGATAGCCTGAGAACCCGTCTGCTGGGGGGTATAACCCGTAGGGACGTGCTGTTGACCATAGTTGCCGGTATGTTGACCGTAGTTACCGGCCTGGTTGTGACTCGCCCCTTGATTGTAAGCGCCACTTTGGTTGTAATTAGCCACTGGGCTACTAGCCTCCAAGGGCTGGCTGTGACTAACCACTTGGCTGTAATTAGCCGTCTGGTTATAATTACCGGTTGGGCTATAAGTACCGGCCTGGTTATAGTCTGCCTGATTATAATTTGCACCCTCCGATTGAACCGGTGTGACCGTCGGAATGACCGCGCCACGGCTCCGACGGACCATCGGGGAGTGCCCTCCTCGGGTCAACGCAGTTCCGTTGGCTACGGCCGAGGGAGAAACAAAAGTGTTTGGGGAGAGGCAGTTGCCAGACTGGATGGCAACCGGTGGGACGGCGAAGCTGCTTGCGGCCGGTGGCAGTGCGGAAGAGCGTTGGGTGCCGTAAGACGTAATAGCAGCAGCCGGTCCCTTCTTCTTCTTCATGCCGTGAACAGGGCACCCGTCCCCCTTCCGGTTCCCCGATTGAATGGTGACAAGATCTTCAACAAAGCAAGGAACTGACCGGGGATTGTAGGTGGTTGCTACTCGGTGGCGAGTAACTTCTTCCGCGGGCACGAAAGTTGTATTGACTGGCACATATTGCAGCGTAGGGTTCGGACGGCTGGCGGAGCGCGCATAATTCGGTTCGCACACACGTGCGGAACCGGTATTCATTGCTGCGTTACTGAATGCCGCTGCGTTATTGAAAGCTGGACTCATCTGATTTAAAAAAAAGTGGGAGGGATGAGTCGAACAGCAATACACGTACAATTATCGGGTCTCTGCCCCCCCTTAACTCGGCGATCCCGGGCGGCAGCGGTCACTGCGGCCGCAAACCGCTCCATGTCCGCCGCGCACTTTAGCATCTCGATCAGACAAGTGGAGCTGAATACATCCGTTACGCCGTCAGAGAGAAGCAAGAGAAAGAGGTCGGCGGGGATTACTGCTGATTTGCGGCCGTTAGCTCTGAACCAGGATCGGATCCCTGCGCTCCCGGCGGCGGTGGAAGGCGCCGTGGGCGGCAGTGCGCAAAAGAGCGCCGGGTCTCCACCAGGTGGTCGACAGCCTTCGTGAGACGCTGCCCTGTACCCGGCGCTGCCGCGCTGGCCGTCGTTGCTCCGCGTTCCATCGCTCGTCACTGGTCGACCGACGTCCAGTTCCGTTCCCCGACCGCGACCCTCCCTGCCGCGCGTCGTTTCTTGTTCCCGGGCCGGCGCACCAGTCGCCAGTGCACTAGTCGCCAGTGCACTAGTCGCCAGCGCACTAGTCGCCAGCGCGCAAGTCGCCAGCGCACTAGTCGCCAAGTTCCTCTCCGCGCCGCCGTGTTGATCATCACAATCATTGCGTGGAACCTCGTAGTCATTACGTTCAGCATCACAGTCATTGCGTGGAGCATTGTGTAGGGCATCATTGTGTTTGGCGCCGTCTTGTTTACCGCCGTGTAGTTGTTTTGGTTTCTGTTTGCCTCCGCCGTGTTTCGTCTGGTCGTGTTTGCTATTGGTGCGTGCTTTAAATCCGTACGCATTGGCGAGAGCTTTGCAGGCATTAATGTCTAAGGGGGGCAGTCTATAAATGGATCGATTTGAGTTCGAATGGGTAACTTTATCTCTGGATTCCTTTAGCAGTTTGGGTAGTGTACCGAGGGTAAGGAAGGTGAAGTCGGGTCTGACGGAGAGGCCTCGTTCTTTGAATAACACATGACCGATGGAGCGCGCCATGTTAATGCTGAGGCCCGACTTCTTAGCGCAGGTATAGGTCATTTCCGCGGGTATAAGACGCAAAATTCCACCATCTCCGATAATAATACGTCCCTTACCCTCCTTCTTAATTCGGCTTATTTCGCCCTCTTCCGTCAAATGATGTCGTCGGCATAACTCCACGATCATCGGAGCTGCGCCCGCCAGCTTCGGCAACGCCACCAACAAGGCACTTGAATCGCCACATGAACTCGAGATCAAGACATCATTCACCAACGTCACCGATACTAAAGTCGTTCCGAAGTCCTTGTGCAACTCATCATTCAAACGCTCCACCTCCGCCTGTGCCTCCGCTACCGCCCCACTCAATAACTCCATCATACGAGTCATCAACAACGGCGGACTTCCTGACCGAGATGCTGATTGCGCAATCGGCTTCTCTAACCGCAGAAACGGAACCGTTCCCTCCGACCTAGGAACCAACATGGACTTGTCGGGAAGGCCGTTCTCTGGACCACCGTTCTCTGGACCACCGTTCTCCGGCCCACCATTCTCTGTGCGACCATTCTCTGTCCGACCGTTCTCTGGGCGACCGTTCTCTGGGCGACCATTCTCTGTCCGACCGTTCTCTGGGTGACCATTCTCTTTCCCACAACCAACCTCATGGACGAGACGCACGTGTGCTTCGTGGAACGCTCGTTCTACCGCCGCGCTTGCATGCCGACCACCCACGCCATGTCCGTCCAACACTGTGAACGTGATCGCATCCGCGCAAAGTTGGCCCCGGGAGGGTCTTTGCGCGGCTGGCACTGCCCGCGCTGCCGGGTGCATTTTGCCCACGGGCTTCCCCACTAAGTCTTCGCCGTCAAGACACTGCGTCGCAATTGAACCACTTGCACGCAATAAATTGCGCAACACGTTCCCACTGGCAGGCCCACTCACCCGGGCCACCTTCTTGCACTCATTGATCCCGCCACCCGAGTCGCCGCCGGACAACGATGGAGGCGTGTGCAACAAGTGTGCTGCATGCGGACACACACGCATAGGCGGAGGCGGAGGAGTCCCCGCCGGGTCGCGACACCCAGTCGGGCCGTCATTAAGCACATTGGCGGAAGGGGCAACGCTCGGCGCATTGTAATCCGTTTTTGGATTGGTTTCTTCGACCGCGTTGACGGCCGCTATACTTGGTCTTGGCTGGACATTTTCGTCGTAGCCCATTCCCTCGCATCCCATTCGCTCGTAGTCCATTCGGTCGTCATCCATTCGGCGGTGCCCCAGGGGGACGTGCCCCAGGGGGACGTGCCCCAAAGGACCGTGGTGAGTGACGATGGTGCAGGTGGGGTGTTCGTGGCTCCAGGAAAGCGAGGAGATCAACTTGTCGTTTCGTAAGATCATGCCTTTACGTTTGCCAGGCCAGGCCTGTCCGGTTAGAACGTTGACGCTCCAACCGTCCTGGTTTTCACGACTGGACGTTTGCAGACAAGAGGCACCCCAAGCCACAGCACGGACGTATCGACAGCCGTTGACGTCGCCGTCGAACAAAGTCCCGCGGTCGGGGCCAGTAACGACGCCGGCCGCCTGGGAGGAGGTGCTCGCGGACGCCCTCATTTCATTTGAATCTCTCCACTGAGACGTCACCAATATGTTCTCTACACTCTACACAGGGTCCTCTACACAGGGTCCTCTACACAGGGTCCTCTAATACAGATCCTTTAGACAGATCCTCTACACAAGTCCTCAGAAGCACTCAAACAAGTGGCCTACAAGCAGGGTGCTTACAAGCAAGGTTCCCACAACTCCCAACAGGTATCGATATATATATATACACGCTGAGAGAGACACACTTATTGCCGCTCAAACACCACTTCCGTTCCGGTCGTTCTGGCCCGTTTTGCGTCGTTCAGGGCCGTTCTGGGTCGTTTAAGGCCGCGCTGGGTCGTTTAGGGAAAACTGAGGGTGGTCAAAAATTCAAACTGTTCTTTGCTCTCGACGGAGAGGAAACGCTGCTCTTTGGCGATGGCTACGCTCTCAAACACCAGCTGCATCAAGGAGGGTGTCTGCACCGTGGTGGCCTCAGCTGCTGTCATAACGGCCGCGGCTGCGTCGACCCATCTGCCGATTGGGCGATAGAGCGGCTCCTCCTCCTCCCTGCTGGTAGAAATATCGTTAGACCGGGACGGGGGATTGGTCGACGCCCGATTGGTCGGCGCCCGATTGGTCGGCGTCCACTTGTTTGCGAGTTCAGCTTTCCGGATCAGGTGGCACCGGAGTGCAGAAATGAGGGTGCCAGTTCTTCCGACGCCGGCACTGCAGTGCACGATTACTCGGGGTTTCTCAGCACAGCAGAAGGGCGCCACGTCTCGTACGAGCGCCTTGAACTTCTTCGGGTCGGGAGTGGTGTGATCAAGCCAGTCGTCATAATGTAGCTGTATCACCGCTCTTCGTTTAAGCTTGCCGTCCAGATTGTGACAAGTAACCCGTAGATGCCTCTCTACACCCACGACAGCATCCAATTCCCTAACCTTCTCGATCGTGCACTCAGAAGACTTGTACCCGTTCCAATATGGTTCCATCTTGCGACGCTCGCCTTCTGCT
>NW_011645779.1:313535-317746 GCF_000223845.1 Gregarina niphandrodes | reverse complement strand
GGTCGACGCCCGATTGGTCGGCGCCCGATTGGTCGGCGCCCGATTGGTCGGCGCCCGATTGGTCGGCGTCCACTTGTTTGCGAGTTCAGCTTTCCGGATCAGGTGGCACCGGAGTGCAGAAATGAGGGTGCCAGTTCTTCCGACGCCGGCACTGCAGTGCACGATTACTCGGGGTTTCTCAGCACAGCAGAAGGGCGCCACGTCTCGTACGAGCGCCTTGAACTTCTTCGGGTCGGGAGTGGTGTGATCAAGCCAGTCGTCATAATGTAGCTGTATCACCGCTCTTCGTTTAAGCTTGCCGTCCAGATTGTGACAAGTAACCCGTAGATGCCTCTCTACACCCACGACAGCATCCAATTCCCTAACCTTCTCGATCGTGCACTCAGAAGACTTGTACCCGTTCCAATATGGTTCCATCTTGCGACGCTCGCCTTCTGCTGACCCACCTAGCGTAACTATTATGTCCACCTTTTCCGCAATTAGCGCCTTCACAAAACGATCCAACGTATGCGGCAACGGGGCTTGCATCCCCACCACTACCCCATCATACAGGTTACCCTCATACATGTCACAAGCAAAATCCGGTAACTGGAACTTGATTCTGCTCGCATTAAAGTACGCCCCGTCATAGGACCACATGTTGAAAGCAAACGGTTTTATACTCTGATAGCGATCCTCTACATGGTTACGCCCCACAACAACTGGAAACACGAATACACATCTCTTGCAAGAATATCACAAAAGTGACATGGTACGGTGTGGGTAGTACCTGGTACGGATACCTCCTCTTACGGGTACCCGGTATGCGCATGGGTGCCCTTACCGTCCATGTCATAGTCTCGCAGTACGCGCCAGAGCGTTTCAGAGTGGAGCTCTTTGTATTCTTCCCTCCATTGGGGTCTTTTTGATTTCCTCGTGTGACAGAGCATTCTTTTGCACCAGCACCCGGAATTTAAATTTGCTACAGCACCCTCGTCTCAACACGTCTCAGCTACCTGGTGCCGATCTCGAAATTAAAAGAAGCCTACTGACAGCCACGGAAACTAACGTGGGGACACACATTAACGCAGGCAACGGAAATTGTGAGGCAAGAGATATACTGAGATAATAGTCCTTGACACCTCGATCTCTGACACCTCGATCTGTGCAAATAAGTTCGGAGATATCGCGAGTGAGTTCAACAACGCATTTGGATCCGAACACAGACTCCCACATGGATCCGAACACACAGCGACTGGCACCGCCGGTCGTGCACCCCACAACAGGGGTCACGAGCGATGATGACTCAGACGTGTTTGTGACGCCCCCCGAGTTCAGTGATCTAGTCGTGAGTGGGATGCTGAAACCGAGCAGTGACATGCACACTCCCGCGTCAATTCCTTCCTTGTTGGAGGAGGAGGCGTTTCTGCGCGATTTGGAGGAGACCCAGAAAATCAACCGCCGAATTCTGGCGCGGGAGACAGACCCGGACTACGAATCAGATGGCGAAGGCGCCGCAAAGGACCTCGCTGCGCTGGCCGACAGGCATCCTGTAAATCTGCCGTTCTCACCGCTTCCATCCTCCGAGAGGACGTTTTTTGAGACCGCACCTGTCGATACGGGACCTGTCGAGACGGGACCTGTCGAGACGGCACCAATTGAGACCGTAACGGGTGAGAGGGAGCCAAGTCCCAGACCGGCCGGGGGTGCCACTATGGAGGACCTGATTAGCAGTTCGTGTAACCATAAGTTCGTGCACAAGCCGCTTGACACGGTCGTCTCGAATACTGGGCGCGAAACGAGCTCTGAACTCGGGGCAGAGACGACCGCCGCGAGAACGCTGATGAGAACACGTACGGACCGGTTGCGTAAAGCGAGGGAGCTAGCGGAAAGGAACGCGTCGAGAAGGACCTTATCGGGAAGGACCCCATCGGGAAGGACCCCATCGGGAAGGAACGAGTCAGAAAGGAGAACCCCGCCGGGAAGAAGCGCGCCTCCCGGGAGACGGGCCCTGCCCGGAAGAAGCGCGCCTCCCGGAAGGAGTTTCGTTGACACGAGTGTGGTGGAGCGGACTCGTCTGGCGGGTAATAATCTCGAGAAATGGCTTGCCCTTGAGCGCGGCGGTGCCGGTCGTGACGCTGGTGGTGGCCACGTCGTCGAGAGGGAGCGTCGGACGCCTGTGGAGATGTTTGTATCGTTTATGGACCCGATAACAGGTCAGTTAGATTTGGATCGTTACTGCGAGTATTTGGAGAAGTCTGCGCGGATGCAAAAGCATCTGGACAACGTGACAGGTGAGGCGGCGAGGCGGGAGCAGGAGCGGTTGTTACAGCAGGTGCGTTTTACACGTTCGCCTTCAGGTGGTGTTCGTCGTCTGGCGATCTCGCTCAAGGCATGGAAACATAGACGTCGAGCGAACTTCCAAAAACATCCTCGAATCAAAGCACGGATGCAGGCGAAGCGGCGGCCCCGGAGAAAACAGGTGACCTTCGACGTGTCGCCTCACCCCCACTATGCTGGCTCCGGCCCCGGCGAACAACCGATGGCCGACAGACATGTTCGTACGATGTTCCGCTATCTCGAGTCCCGGCTCGACGACAGTGGCATTCGCTACCGCAGACAGGCCAGAGTGCCACCCTTCCAGAGCTTCGGCTCCATAGTCACCCCCATGCCACCTGCCCCTCTTCAGGCCCCCACCATTGACTTTTACGCCCGCGCCAAACGCGGACGCGCAACGGTCAAGTCAACTGGCAGCCAAAGGAAAGACACAGACGGGGGCTCGTCGCTGGCAGGCGGCATGGACACGCTCGCCCCCGAACGTGAGTCCAAGGTCGCCACCTCCGAAGAGTACTACGGCACCGTGCGACCCGGCTCGGGGTCGCTGCCGGACGTGTCCTCCACAGACCCGTTGCGCTGCTCTCTGCCCTCCTCCTTCTCCATTGACTCCTCCCTGGAGGATGACCCGGCCTCGCTGGATGGTCCGTCGACGGCCCACCCGGCGACCGACCACTCAAACTTTCTCCCCAGTCCGGTGACCGACCGGCCTGCTGCACCACAGATAGAAAAACACTTCAGGCGAAAAAACCTCGGGCGAAAACACAACTGGTCGGCACCCGTCAGAGGGTGCTCTACGGGGTGCGCTATCCGAGAACTGGAACGGGAGGACGCTTGTGCCATCATCAAAACCTTTCCGTCTTTGCTGGACCTGTTCGCGGAACTCGAGATAGGAAGCTTAGGCGGGTTCGACGAAGGCGCAAACATCCGGTGGGCGAAGCAGTTAGTGCTAGAGGCTACGACGGCCCTGGACGACTCCGCGTTGAAGGAGGATCCGGTCACGAAAAGTCATATGCTGGATGGCTCTCCGAGTTCTTTGGGAACAAATCGGATTGGCGCCCTCAAGCAGGCCCTAGTGGCCGGTTCACTCCTTGCCCATAGACGTCCGCTTCACGAGATGTCCCTCTGCGAGGCGCTGCACTCGGCCCCATTCGGATCCGCCGCGTTGCTCGCCGCGTTACACCGGACGTTCTCCCACATCGCCGATGTCCGACTGACTATAACCGACTTACACCACTTGACTCAATTCCTCAACAACACCCAACGGCACCGCCGCGTTGCCTCTCAGGCTGCGCAAGTCGGAGCCTACCTTCAACACCGCCGTAACGAACCGGACAAGTATCACCACCTGCGGGAGATCGCGGAGGAGACGAAAGGTAAGAACGGCTCTTGCTCCCCCGACCTCGGCGCCAATTGACGCTTTACAAACACTCCTTCGGGCGACTCCCTCGTTCGGGCGACTCCCTCGTTCGGGGCAAGCTCCTCGTTGCTGACAATATCCTGGTTTCAGGCAATCCTGGAATTGATCCCGAAATGCACCGAAATTATACCGAAATGAAAACCGCAAAAAACCTTTGGCGTGACGAGCTGGCAAACGAGCTGCCTCGCTGGTTCGGGAGAGATGCATCTGCCGACATAGCATCTGCCGACATAGCACCTGTCCCACCATCCACACCGGTCCAGGTCGCATCTTCGCTGAGTTCGCTCAGTGGCGGTTTGGGGTTGTCTTTTTCGAAACCATGGCCGGAAACCCCGGGAACGGAAATGCCGCTGCTGGGGGGTGGTGGGAGGAAGAAAACGCTCTCAACGATCGGCGTCACGGCCAGGCCGATTGCCGCGCACGAGTACCTCCGACAACCGCGGGACAGATTGTTGCTGGATGCACTCCGGCAGTCGAT
>NW_011645779.1:312501-313445 GCF_000223845.1 Gregarina niphandrodes | reverse complement strand
CCGACATAGCACCTGTCGCACTCATTCCGGTCCCACCATCCACACCGGTCCAGGTCGCATCTTCGCTGAGTTCGCTCAGTGGCGGTTTGGGGTTGTCTTTTTCGAAACCATGGCCGGAAACCCCGGGAACGGAAATGCCGCTGCTGGGGGGTGGTGGGAGGAAGAAAACGCTCTCAACGATCGGCGTCACGGCCAGGCCGATTGCCGCGCACGAGTACCTCCGACAACCGCGGGACAGATTGTTGCTGGATGCACTCCGGCAGTCGATCGAGCGGAGCCGGTTGCGTGTCCCCCGTGTGTCCGAGTTGCTGGACGTGAAGTCGTTGCCCGACACGAACACGGCACACGCGGCACAGACCCTCGCCGAGCACGTGCTTGCCGCCAGTAAAAACGGGCCCGCGATGGGGCCGGAAGGCGACGCGGGTCCGGAAGAGGCGAGGCCGAAAGGCGTGGGTCCGAAAGAGACGCTTACTGGTCGGAATCCCCCGTATTGGACCCCCACACGTTGGAATGAGCGGATTCGCGCGCTGCCGAAGCTCGAGGCGCAGTTCGACGAAGCGGCCTCCGCGCGCTGGGATTCGAACCTGCGCGCGCTCACGCGCGGCAAAGCCGCAAGCGGCCAGTCCGAGCGTGCCCGCAGGGAGCAAGCAGCCTCGCTCTTTCCGGAAATAGTGCCGCTGCCAGCCATCTCCGCACCAGTGCCCGCGCCGGAGCCGTCATCAGCGCCACTGCCCGTGCCGTCATCAGCATCAACGAAACCGCCAAACGTAGGGTCAGAGGAGGCAGAGGTAGTGGTATCGACGGCTATACCGCACCGGGAGTGGACTGCGCAGCGAGGGGTGGTCGGCCAGCGGCGTGGCGTGGAGCGGACGGCGGGACCGAAGCGGTGCGCGATGCAACAGGTCGCGTTACGGTCGTACGTAGTCCGGCCGCCGGTGCCAGTG
>NW_011645779.1:310106-312481 GCF_000223845.1 Gregarina niphandrodes | reverse complement strand
CAATAGATTTCGGGTTGGGGGCAGGCGAGGCGCTCCGTACACAGGCGCTGCAGGAGACGGCACCCGGTGTCGCGGCCTGGGTCGCTCCAGGCGGCCTGTCCTTGCAGCCGGCCAGTGCGGGTGTCTGCGATCTAAGTGCGGTTCTGCCTGCGGCCGTCGACCAAGTCCGCGTGTTGGCCGCCAGTGCTCCGGTAGCGGACGTGGTTGCTTTGGACGACTTGGACAGACCAGGGTCGGAACCCAGACCGGGACTAGGACCGGCACCAGGACCGGGACGAAGACCGGAACGAAGACTAAGGCTAGGACCAGGACCAAGGTTAGGACTAGGGCCTGGTGAGGGAAGGGAGCCTCGCGGCGACGGAGAACAAGAGCCAGTCGGCAACGCGGGGGAGTTGAACATGTTCGGGCAGCAATTGTTCCTGGCAACTTACGAGTTGGTTGCGTCGTGTCCCGTAGAGTGGTTTGAGTTCATGTCTGCAGAGGACTTGTCTATCACCGTTCCACTCTCCGCACTGCCGCAGCAGCCGGCGTCTCCTGCCTGGGCTCACGCCCGATTGCGGAACTGGACCAGACTGGAGCTCATCGCCGATCGATCGCCGCCCACATTTTCTCTACACAGTCGCCGTGATGTTGGCCGTGAGGTGGGTCGTGAGGCGAGGGGGAGTGTGCCGTCGTCGACTCCGCACGCCCTACGACATATGAACGCGGGTTCCAACAACAAACAAGCACTCTGGAGATACCTCCTCACCAGGATTAGCATAGAGATCCTAACGTCGGCTTTCCCCGACCTGGCCACGGCCGTGGCACGGAGCGTCTTTCCTGGCTCCTGCGAGCAAGCCTGGTTCCCCACAAGATACAACCTGCCGTCGGACTTCGTTAGGTCCCTGGACCCGGTCCAGGATGACCTGGTCCAAGACGACCTGGTCCAGGATAACCTGATGGTTTACATTCCACTACCGCCGTGGCTGTGCGGAACTCAGAGCGCGGAGCCGGCAGGCTACTTCATTTTCAATTTGGAGTTCCTTTACGACTATCTCAACAGGCTGGATACTCATTTCGTGGATGCCAGGGACATCCTGCTCCCCTCGGTTCCAGTCCGCGCGGATCCGGACGGTCGTAAGGGCCGTGGTCGTAAGGGCCGTGGTCGTGGGCCGGTCGGACTGGAAAAGCTAACTCGCGTCCTGAACGCCCGAGGTGCTGACTCCGCTCGGGATGCTGGCCCCGCTCGTTTGTCCGACGACCGGACTGATCGACTTCTTTGTATCTGTATGTCATTTCACAACGCCCAAAAACGCGTTCTTGACAGGACCCGCACGTTCTCCCTCGACGCCGCGAAGATCATTTCCCGTCAGGCAGCCAACAACTCGCCCTTTACCGTACGCTCTCTATCAACCAAACTGAGGATCAGTCACCCGACAGAGGACCAGGCTGAGGAGCAAGACAAGGCTGATGACCAGGATACAGACGAGGATGATCAAATGCGGTCCATGCTGCATACACCGAACAGTCCGGGGCAATCGTCTGAATCCTTTTGCACGGATTCTTCCGTTTGCACACACTCGTCGGGGAGCTGGTTGAGCAGTCCGCCATTCTCTGACAATTACGCTATTATGACCTCGACTCAGTCTGTGTCAGACGGCGAATCGGTAGAGGGGGAGGCTCTTATGACACCGCCCGGGGGTACTCTGACATCGGCTGGGTCAGGCTATCTGTGTCGCACACCACAGCCGATCCCGTCTGAATCCGTGGTCTCGTCGTCCAGCCGATTATCATCTGCCACTTCCTCTCTATCCTCCTCGCCACTCCATCCGCAGACTTGGTGTCCAAGGCCAACGCAGAGCGATGGTTCATGGGAACCAGCGAGTCACGAGTCAAAAATTCCGGACAACCACTTACCATGTGCCCACTTCCCGCTTACGGAGTTGCCTCGTCTGATCTAGGTCGTTTCAATGCGCGGAGCGGTGCCAAAGGATCTTCTTCAACATCCACTTGGGCAGGGTCCCATTCTGAGCAGTGCGGCCGACAGTTCCTTTTTTTGGAGCAACCTGGTCGCGTTCAGTAAGGACTCCAGACGCTGCATTCTCGTCGTGTAATGATTCTTTGGAGTGCAAGTTATCCCTCTTCACATGCTTCAGTAATCCGAGCAAATCAAAATCAGCTTGACCACACCTCCCTAATTTTTTCCAGAGGCGGATGGTGACTTGCAGCAAGGGCTAGGCTCGGAGGTACTGAACTAGCGGAGGTACTGAACTAGTGGAGGTACTGAACTAGGATGCGACGCCACTGCCAATTTGTTGGTAAACCTCACCCAAGAAAATAAGGGAGCATCAGCTCACAGCTGTTTGTGGCTAGGGATTGGCAGTGGCCAGAACGAA
>NW_011645779.1:308856-309458 GCF_000223845.1 Gregarina niphandrodes | reverse complement strand
CGGACACACAAACGGAAGCGGCGCGAGGATGGAGGAGTTTGTCGGAGGTACCGTTCCAGCTGTGTAAAAATCTACAAATCGACTGGACTAAACTTCCGGAGGTGGCATCGACAACAGCTGCAATGTTCCTGGCCGAAGCGGCGGTCACAGGCAGTGTCGATGCAGCTGCCATTAGAACCATGCTTCACCTTTGCAGAGCAAATTACGTGCAATTCTTCGGTCGGCTGACCGGTGTCAGGACGCCGTGGACGTTGGACTGCGAGCATGCCCTCTTGAAAGAGGAGCACCGGTTGAAGGAAGCCGGATGTGACGAACCCGGTGCATCACCCGGGGTTTGCGGCACCGGTAAAATAGTCTGCCCCAAAGTTATAACCGGGAACCGCGTCGTAGGTGGTCGAGATGGCGTCAGTACTTTGATGTACCAACTATTTGTGAGCACGGACAACAGAACCAACGGAGTCTATATCCCAGACGCTGCTAACATTGGCCCCAGCTGGTGTTTTACACCTGAGGGGGCAGGTTCAGATGAATTGTAGCTGTCGCCACGCACGGAAAGGGGAAAGTTTTTTAACTCGAGACTGATTTTAAAGTCACTCACACCA
>NW_011645779.1:306784-308836 GCF_000223845.1 Gregarina niphandrodes | reverse complement strand
TGTCAGGACGCCGTGGACGTTGGACTGCGAGCATGCCCTCTTGAAAGAGGAGCACCGGTTGAAGGAAGCCGGATGTGACGAACCCGGTGCATCACCCGGGGTTTGCGGCACCGGTAAAATAGTCTGCCCCAAAGTTATAACCGGGAACCGCGTCGTAGGTGGTCGAGATGGCGTCAGTACTTTGATGTACCAACTATTTGTGAGCACGGACAACAGAACCAACGGAGTCTATATCCCAGACGCTGCTAACATTGGCCCCAGCTGGTGTTTTACACCTGAGGGGGCAGGTTCAGATGAATTGTAGCTGTCGCCACGCACGGAAAGGGGAAAGTTTTTTAACTCGAGACTGATTTTAAAGTCACTCACACCAGCTCTGTTTGTTCGACTGGGCCAGGGATTGGCCGTGCGGGGCCAGGGGTTGACCGTTCGTGGCCAGTGCGAATGGTTGCGAGACATGTCGTCACATCTTCATGTCGTCACATCAAGTCTGGTCAAGTCTGCTATAAGCCCACATGAGGTCTCAAAGGTCTGACGAACTCCGGGTGGTAGTAGAAAGTATCTGGTGAAGGTTCGCCCCTTCGGGATAGGTGCAGACCGGTGATAATGGCGTTGCCAAAGTCGAAGTTTCTCAGGCTTGGGTCATCCAGAATAAGTCGGGCATTGAAAGGTTTTTTGTCGCCTAATTTTCTATTTAGGAGCGTAATGTGTAGTTTCCGCTGAATTGAGCCGTCAGCCTGGATTAGCCGGTCTTCAACCAGTTCCTCGACGCAGGAAACGCCTTCACTAAGTAGTCCGGCCACGAGGTCTTCGACCAGAGCGTCCAGATAACTATGAGCGGATCGACGTAGCCTTAACCAGGGATCATTATTGCAAGGTTCGTCGCTAACGGAAGGGTCTGCAACCGACTTAAATTGGGAGGTTCCGTTGAGGTCGTTCGTTGCCGCAGATCCGTTCGACGCATCTGCCTCAACTTCCTTGGTGTATAGCACGGACGCCTGAGTTTCGTCTTCGTCCATGCAATATACCCCCTTCAGATGCACCAAAAAACCCTTTGGCGGAGGCTGGACGTCTCTTGGGATGCTAACCGGTACTTCATCACCGAACAAAGGACTTTTGAGCTTCTGTATCACTTTAATAACTGCAGCAATCTCGTCGTCAGTGTAAAGCCGTAACATAATTAGCGTGTAATGACACATCCCCAATGGCATCATAATCCGAACATCATTCACCAATGCTTTATCATCCAACCGTTTGAAAAACTCCCTCAACCGACCGGGGAATTCCACGTTGTCTGCCAACAAAATAGGTAGTGATATAAAGTGCGTATACGCCGCAAAACTCCTAAACTTCGATACCAGCTCCTCAAGCTCCAGACGTGCCTCAGCAAGCTTAATCTTGTCGCTGTCATGTGACATCGTTATAAATGTCGCGCCCTGAGACAATCGAACCCGATTCTTTTGCCCGGCGTTACTCCCATAGTTCTTATTCTGTTCCAATTCTATGCACAAACCAGGGTACGCTGCCTCTAGCTCCGAAATATTGTATTTCTCCCGACCCAGAACGCGCCCCATAATGTCGCGCGCGCATAGCACACGTGTTTGCCAGCGCCCATCCGACCCTTTCTTAGCCGCCGGGACCCAATATATGGTATTCAACGCCTTCTCTACTTCGGGACGAACTTCTTCCGTGTCTCCAACGCCTATATCGCTGCTCTGATCGTCGTCATCCAGCAACTTCACAGTTTCCGTTACATCTCCCATACGGTAGGCGTTCATCGGCTGTAACGCAGGGCCAAACTCATCCAAATTCACAGTCTCGTAGGCTCCCAACGCACCTGGCTGATAATACCTGTATTTTAAACCTTTCGACAACGCATCAACCACTGCCGTTTGAATCGGGGTTGACATACACAGAGACTTTAAAATTCACCGTCAGCCGAGCGAGCGCTTTGGGCATCAAGTGAGTGCTTTGGATAGTGACCGCGAGCAGACACTCACCGCGAGCGCACAGTCACCGCGAGCACACAGTCACCGCGAGCGCACACTCACCAGC
>NW_011645779.1:304402-306764 GCF_000223845.1 Gregarina niphandrodes | reverse complement strand
TCCCATACGGTAGGCGTTCATCGGCTGTAACGCAGGGCCAAACTCATCCAAATTCACAGTCTCGTAGGCTCCCAACGCACCTGGCTGATAATACCTGTATTTTAAACCTTTCGACAACGCATCAACCACTGCCGTTTGAATCGGGGTTGACATACACAGAGCTTTAAAATTCACCGTCAGCCGAGCGAGCGCTTTGGGCATCAAGTGAGTGCTTTGGATAGTGACCGCGAGCAGACACTCACCGCGAGCGCACAGTCACCGCGAGCACACAGTCACCGCGAGCGCACACTCACCAGCGATGTCCCCCCCCCCCCTCGTATCGCGTTTGCAGCCGCTCGCGTTTCGGGACGGACAAACGAACACAAATCTAAGCGCAGCCTGTGCGTAGGGGTCTGGATCGGCGGCTGCCAGTGTTAAAAAGTCGTGGTCCATGTGGTAAGCATTTTGATAGCCGTGTGGTTTGGTGAATAGACTTCAGTGAGTCAGGGAGGCCCATGTTGCTTTGGGCACTGTGGTTCGCCACTGAGGTCTCTGGAGCCGGCGAGGATGACGTCGGTGAAGGAGAGTAGTCTGTTATAGAAGCTGGACTGGTTTAGCCAGTAGTAGCCATGCCATAGAAGTTTACTGCCACGACCCCCAAAGATGGTGAAGCCCTTTGGTGCTGGTGTATTTTTTCTGATGTTGATATTGAGCACAGCATTTCCATCACCGATATAAGACATAGCACCACTATCACTAGGACTGAATGGTAAATGAGGAATGAGCTTTGGTTTACTCATAGCTCTGTTAAGACTGGTTCCTAGATAGCCTCCGGCTTGTTTAGCGATTTGTGCCGTTGGAATTGGTGGTTTGTAGCCATCGTCGAGTTCCTTAAGTAAGCTCTTGAATTGTGCGACAGATAACTTCTGATGGAGAGGCCACCTCTCGAGTGTCCCTTTCAACCGCCATTGACGTTTGTCCAGTTGTACATAATTGAGCTTCAATAATCGCAATCGGTTCTTCATTAACCAGTCCACACATGGACCAGTATTGGAATTGACGGCCTCCGAAAAAAATACGTCAGCATGATCAGCCAGTGACGGTGGTGAGACCATGGCGCAATCTCCAAATGCAAATACTCTTTCGCAGCCCTGCAGACGCAGATCAGGCTCCACTTTGAGCACGCGATTTTCAGGCTGCAATTTCATCAATAACTTCCGCGCAAAACAAGTCTGACCAACTCCTGACGCCCAAACCAACATCTCATACGGAATCACCTTCTCCTCATCCGTACCTAATGCCTTTAGATGCACCGCCTTCTCATCCACCTTCTGTACTTGGTGCCTCAATAACGTTACGACCCCCGGAGCTGTCTCCAACTTCTCCGTAGCAAACTTCGAAATCGGCTTTTTAAACTGAGGCAACAATCTATCCAACATCTCCACAATCGTAATCTTAGCCTTCTCTGCCAACTCCGGAAACTGTACTCTTAACTCATTCCGGATCAAGTCGTTTATCTCCGCCACTGTCTCCACTCCAGCCGGACCACCTCCAACAACTACAATGTTTATTTCTTCCTTACTACCTTGGTCCTTACCACCTTGGTCCTTACCACCTTGGTCCTTACCACCTTGGTCCTTACCACCTTGGTCCTTTCCTTTTTGATAGTTCCTCAGCCTTTTCTCTGCATTGCAGAAGAGATTGAGGAGATCAGCCTTGATCTTCACGGCGTCTGCGATGTCCTTGACAAACACAGAGTGCTCTTGTGCGCCAGGTATACCAAAGGTGTTGGTCACGCTACCAACCCCGATGGCTAGTTGATCGTAACCGACCTCGAGTGGATCTCCCTCGTTGTCTTTACAATGGACGACGTGTTTCTCAGTGTCTATGTCGACCGCTTCGGCCTTCACGTATTGAATCACACGACGTTTACGACCCCACAAGAGTCGGCTGCGGATAGGTTCCATAATGGCACGCATGCTTAGGCTGCCACTAATGGTACCTGTCAGTAACGGCGTGAACAAGAAGTACGGGCGGGGGCTAATCACTGTCACTTTGTACTTGGAAGGATCAATCTGCTTCGTCATATAGTACGACGCCCATCCTGTTCCAAGAATTACCAACTCTGGACGATCCTCTCGCAGCTCCTTTCTTAAAGCGCTAAAAAAACCCAAGTACTGGTTGCTCTCACGGATGCTGGCTGGTTGCTCTCACGGATGCTGGCTGGTTGCTCTCTCATGGATGCTGGCTGGTTGCTCTCTCATGGATGCTGGCTGGTTGCTCTCTCATGGATGCTGGCTGGTTGCTCTCTCATGGATGCTGGCTGGTTGCTCTCTCAAGTAGTGATAAATTTGGTTCTTACTTGTACAAGCACGCTTTACAT
>NW_011645779.1:302717-304309 GCF_000223845.1 Gregarina niphandrodes | reverse complement strand
TCTCATGGATGCTGGCTGGTTGCTCTCTCATGGATGCTGGCTGGTTGCTCTCTCATGGATGCTGGCTGGTTGCTCTCTCATGGATGCTGGCTGGTTGCTCTCTCAAGTAGTGATAAATTTGGTTCTTACTTGTACAAGCACGCTTTACATCGAATCGCTACACGACCTAGCAAACGCACCAAAGGTCGATTGGGGTCAACCAGCGTCGTCATTGGGTGATCAGTTTTTATCATGAAGAAAATGGAGGTCGCAGTTTTGAACACTAGAACCTACTAGGGTGCGTCGTTAGTTCTTTTTGTCTTTTTTGAAAATGTTGATTGGGAAAGTGCTAACTCTGGCAGCTGTAACTGGTGCTAAGTATACCAGCCAGCTTTCCCTGACCTACGTGGGACCGGGTTGTAGGGACGTCAGACCATGTGATCATGGCGGGGACTTGGGAAAAGCTATATTATGTGGTATTGCCCTAGATCAGGCGACGGCAGACTATGCTGTTGAGGACGATACTAAGGACGCCATTTTGGATCAGAGCTTGTTACCGACAAGCAATGAATCACCTAAACTTTATTCTAATAGCAATTTCATTGGGGAAGCAGACAACTACTGGGCCACTGAGGAAGACGACCACGGGACGACTGATGGCGAGACAACTGACGGCGAGACGACTGATGGCGAAGAAGAGGGAAGAGCAGGTGCATGTAATATGTTATTGAGATGGACAGCAACGTTCGATGCTGACGAAATAATATGTGGGAAATATGTTTGCGTACCAGACGATATTGCGCCATGGCTGGGCCGGCTGCATCTACACTACATTGAACAAGACGGACCCGATCAACTAGAAGCGAAGTTGGTCAGACCGTACAACATACTCTATGTAACTGCCCTGCCAGGAGGAACCATCTGTGACAAACCTTGGCTCATCAAAATCCCAGGCGAAGTGAGTCAAATATTTGAAACCACGAACAACGGCTACATCACGGCCTGGAGGACCGTTCCTCCACCTGGTGTCCCACTGCGTCCGTGCTTCAACCTAGGAGGCAGGTTTCTTGCGCTCCATACCTATCAAGTGTACGGAAACGGAAACCAACTAGTTTATTTGAAGCCATATTACGAGTCCACTTTAATTCAGCCTCGAGACGTATGTGATGACGGCACTTGCTAGCGTCTGTGTCGGCCAGAATCCCGAAAACAACGAAACAGAAATGTGTTTTTACGGTGTATATCCAATAAAAAGTGTGTGCACACACTTGCATCGTGTGTGCACACACTTGTATCTTGAGGGAAATCCTTTTTGGCTTAACCGAAGAATTACATTGATACGGGGAATGAACTCCACTATCTGACAACCTCTCGCAGGGCCGCGGGGCGTGCAGTAATTTGTGAGGAGCAGTTTGTTTGCAGCACGTGGCGCCTGGATTTTGAAGTGGGAGAAATAAGTGGATCGCTGCACAATTTTAAGGGAATGATTTCTTCGTCATAATGGCATAAAAGTCCTCAAAGCTGATTTCTCCATCTCCATTGCTGTCCGCCCGCTCGATCATCTCCTTCAATTCTTCATCTGTCATTGTCTCGCCTAGTTCTTGTGCAACCCT
>NW_011645779.1:301330-302697 GCF_000223845.1 Gregarina niphandrodes | reverse complement strand
TTTTTACGGTGTATATCCAATAAAAAGTGTGTGCACACACTTGCATCGTGTGTGCACACACTTGTATCTTGAGGGAAATCCTTTTTGGCTTAACCGAAGAATTACATTGATACGGGGAATGAACTCCACTATCTGACAACCTCTCGCAGGGCCGCGGGGCGTGCAGTAATTTGTGAGGAGCAGTTTGTTTGCAGCACGTGGCGCCTGGATTTTGAAGTGGGAGAAATAAGTGGATCGCTGCACAATTTTAAGGGAATGATTTCTTCGTCATAATGGCATAAAAGTCCTCAAAGCTGATTTCTCCATCTCCATTGCTGTCCGCCCGCTCGATCATCTCCTTCAATTCTTCATCTGTCATTGTCTCGCCTAGTTCTTGTGCAACCCTCTTTAGATTCTTGAATGAAATAGAGCCCGTGCGATCGTCATCGAAAAGCATGAAGATCTTTCGAATTCCTTCCTTGCTTTCGCGATCTCCGAGCTTGGAAGTAATCCCATCTAAAAATTCTTCAAAGTCGATTGCACCCGAACTCCGCTTCTCCAAGTCCGCGATGACATTGAAAATAGTCGGGTTCTTGCTCTCGAAACCCAACGACTGCATGGCCGCTTTCAGCTCACGAGGGTCAACAGTACCTAGATATACAAGCTTTGGGTGACATTGGCTGGACGGACCAACCAACTAACTAAATGGACTGGGCCAACTACTATTTGGACCCAGCTGATTGGTCGACATATTTTTGCCTTTACTTACCAGATCCGTTTGTATCGAACAAGTTAAACGCTTCCCGTATTTCTTCAACCTCATCCGCGGTCAGTCCCGGCCGTTCTTTTCGTCGCATCGCTGCGGACATTTTTTATAAATCCAAAATGTCGACCACATTACGTAAGGCACAATGCAGCAAAGAAAGCACCGCATTGACCGCGACCCTCCCTCCTTGTTGCTTGGGTGCTCAAGACTGCGCCGGCACAGACAATGTGCAGTTGCAGACAATGTGCAGTTGGAGACAATGTGCAGTTACAAACACGCGTGTGTGGGGGCGTAGACAGTGTGGACAGACAGTTAGTTACGATGTCGTTTGGTAGGTGTCAAACACGAGTCTAGCTCTGAGATTGGAGTGTATGCTCGGCTCACGAACAATTACTGCATTGTGGCTCAGGGTCCGAACGAAAACTTTTACTCGGTCTTTGAGGCGGAGTTGGCGGACCGTATCCCGGTGGTAAAGAGCACGATTGGAGGCACAAGCTTGATTGGTTCATGTACGGTGGGCAACTCCAAAGGTCTATTAGTTTCCTCTACCACCACTGACCAAGAGCTGCAGCATCTGCGGAACTGTCTGCCCGAGTCCGTGAAAATCCAACGGGTTGAGGAA
>NW_011645779.1:300265-301310 GCF_000223845.1 Gregarina niphandrodes | reverse complement strand
TTACAAACACGCGTGTGTGGGGGCGTAGACAGTGTGGACAGACAGTTAGTTACGATGTCGTTTGGTAGGTGTCAAACACGAGTCTAGCTCTGAGATTGGAGTGTATGCTCGGCTCACGAACAATTACTGCATTGTGGCTCAGGGTCCGAACGAAAACTTTTACTCGGTCTTTGAGGCGGAGTTGGCGGACCGTATCCCGGTGGTAAAGAGCACGATTGGAGGCACAAGCTTGATTGGTTCATGTACGGTGGGCAACTCCAAAGGTCTATTAGTTTCCTCTACCACCACTGACCAAGAGCTGCAGCATCTGCGGAACTGTCTGCCCGAGTCCGTGAAAATCCAACGGGTTGAGGAACGGCTCTCCGCATTAGGCAATGTCATTGCCTGTAACGACTACGTGGGGTTAATCCATATGGATCTGGACCGTGAAACCGAAGAAATCGCACAAGACGTTCTGGGCATAGAGCTCTTCAGAACCACTATTAACAACGAAGTACTCGTCGGCCAGTATTCGGTACTCACTAACCGAGGGGGCATCGTCCATGCCATGACCTCCAAACACGAGGTTGATGCGCTGAGCCAAATGCTCCAAATCCCCCTCGCCGCAGGCACTATCAACGGGGGCTCCGACCTCCTTGCCGCCGGCGTCGTAGTCAACGACTGGGCAGCATTCGTCGGTCAGGACTCCACCTTCGCAGAAATGTCCGTTGTTGAACAAATATGTGCGGCCGCCAACCGTTCTTAAACCAACACTGAGCCCAAAATGGTGCCACGCCACTAGGCAAATTTCAGCTCAAGACTGTGAGCCAACTTTTTGTGATGCTGTACCCGTAAGACTGCACACAGGACTGCACACAGGACTGCGCGTAAGGGGATGGTGCAAGTCCTCGACCGCGGAGGGCTGCATGGAAAAAGGTTCTCTCGGCCGAGGTCTTCGTCGAGTCCTCAGGCCTCGGCTGAGGACTCTGACTCAGTAGAAGAACCAGTTTTTCTGGGAGCCTAGTTCAAACCCTTTTTGGGCCCAGTGGGTGTCAACCTGTTCTGT
>NW_011645779.1:285542-300245 GCF_000223845.1 Gregarina niphandrodes | reverse complement strand
TGGTGCCACGCACTAGGCAAATTTCAGCTCAAGACTGTGAGCCAACTTTTTGTGATGCTGTACCCGTAAGACTGCACACAGGACTGCACACAGGACTGCGCGTAAGGGGATGGTGCAAGTCCTCGACCGCGGAGGGCTGCATGGAAAAAGGTTCTCTCGGCCGAGGTCTTCGTCGAGTCCTCAGGCCTCGGCTGAGGACTCTGACTCAGTAGAAGAACCAGTTTTTTCTGGGAGCCTAGTTCAAACCCTTTTTTTGGGCCCAGTGGGTGTCAACCTGTTCTGTTCTGAGACAAACCCTGATACACCCACCCATGGACCCAAGTTTTGGTTGAGTGGGACACACACGGACACGTGTTGCGAACTGTACTTTTTTGTGGCACATAAATTTTGAAACCTTTACAAATGGCTCCCCGTGTTCCTCCCAAGAGAGTCTCCGTGATTGGCGGTGGCGGTATGGTCGGTGCTGCTACTGTGAACGCCTTAATCCTGAAGGATGTTGCTGCCGAAGTTTTGATTGTTGATGTTATTGCAAAGGCCGCTGAAGGACAAGCTCTTGACATCGCCGACGCCTCGTTCAATTCCCCCGGAGTTGTCCGAGTTGGCTCGTTCGCTGAAGCTGGCCAATCCGATTTAGTGATAATCACCGCAGGCTACCCCCAGAAGCCAGGTGAGCCCCGGTCTATGCTCCTCAAAAACAACAAGTCCATTATCAAGTCCATATGCGAACAAATGCAACCTATTCGTCCTGACCTGAAGATTCTTGTTGTTGCAAACCCGGTTGACGTCCTGACTCACCTTGCCTGGCAGTATTCCGGACTCCCTAAGAGCCAAGTCTTTGGCTCTGGCACCTACCTCGACTCGGGCCGCCTCCGCTCCCAGATTGCTTCAATGATTGATGTGCACCCGAGAAGCATCAACGCGTATGTTCTGGGAGAACACGGCGACCGTCAATTCGTAGCCTGGTCCGCTGCCACTATCCAGAACACCCCTCTCTTAGACCACCCCAAGCTTAAGGGTGTTGAGTTGGATAGCATCCGTCAGGAAGTTATGCGCAAGGCTTACGCTATTATCGATGCCAAGCGCTCCACTTACTTCGGGATTGGTATGTGCTCTGCTAAGATTGCCGAGTGCGTGTTGAACAACACTCAGGAAGTCTTTCCCCTAGTACACTGGGTTGAGTCCGAACAAGCTTATATCTCGTGGCCTTGCACTCTTGGCTCCAACGGTGTTGACCAGACTTTCCACGTGCCCCTTAATGAGCAAGAAAACAAATCTCTCAAAGTTGCTGTGGACGCTATTAAGGACATGGTTAAGGAAACCGAATCCATTGAAGAGCCCAGCAAGGAGTAATTTTAGTACCACAATGATGGATGTTTTTTCGTCCTTATCTTAACACCGCACTTAGTTCCTTTAGATTCAAAAAAATGGATCCATCGCGACTGTGGCGTTTCGTTTGCAACCGGTGTCCACGATGGCCCAGTCCGTCAGACCATGGCGGAGCCATCCCCAGCATTATTTCCTGTACCTGTTGCGCTTGAATACAAACGATAAAACGAGAATGCCGTTCTCGTACAGGTTTTTGAACCCGTTACGAGGGGTGGCATCCCACTCTCTTCGCACAATCCGGAACACGACATCCTTGTATGAAGGGGCCGAAAACCTAATGAGGACAGTGTTTGAAGTATCTGCAGTTGCGATGTCTATCTGCGTTGCTGAGGGGTCTTGCTCCAGACGCCAGGCTGGTTTGACCCCCGTAGGGAGGTTGGGATAACAGATGAGAAATCGGTACCCTTGAATTGCCTTTGGAGGAGGATTATTCATGTCGTAATGCATCTGGTTGTACTTGTGCCATTCGTGTGCAGTCTTGATTCGACTAAAGTACCGTGGCTTAGTCAGCACACCAGCAACCCCCGGTTGCCACGTCTGAAACGACCCGCCTTCAAGAATATTGTTTGTGTCAGTCTCCTGCGCTCTCTCCCGTAAAACCATGCGATCAAATGCCGCATTGGGATCCTCCATTGATCCGCGTTGTTCGACATCAATGTCCGCAGCAGCAATAGCCTCTGCCGTTTTCTGGTCCTCTTCCGAGAGCTTTTCGCCACCTGCCTTTGCCAAGAGGGGTTCTTCCAATGGAACGCCCGACGCAATGAGTGCATCCTGCTTCTCTCGTACATAGACCACAGCATAAAACCAGGGTAACTTTTTCTCCACCTCTTCCCAATAGTCAATGTCGATATCATCATCGGCGGATGCATAGTGCAGTTGCAGGGCGACCATTCGCTGCATATCCATCACATCCGCTAGTTTGGACATTTTCAGCATACTCCGCAATTCTTGCTGAACTTTTGGCTCCAACAGACTATAGGGGGCGTGTTGCCTCTCTCTTATTTCTCCCGCAATGCTTAATTTGGCATTATTCCAATACTGAGCCTCCTCATCTTTGTCCGAGAGCTGTACGACCACGTCCAAGAACTCGTTGCACCGCTCAATTGTGTATATAAGGTCTGAAATGCTTGTAGACTGTAGGAACTCGGGATAGCTCAGGGAGCACACACGCGTGTGCTCATCCGTTTGCGCTCTCAAAATAGCATATATAGAGAGAAATAGGGATGACGGACCCTCCAGCTTGTCCGAGAACTTCTGATGAAGTGTGGAGTACCTGAAGCGCAATTCAGCCTGAGTAGTTGCTTCGTCGTCGAAGACTAGCCCTTTTTGCTCTCGTGCCTTGATTCTTGCTTCATGCTGCTGTCTTCGTACTCGGATTTGCTCTAGCTCAGACTCCTTCTCTCTCAATTGTCGGTCGGGATCTTGAACCCTCCGGTGTTTGTTTTTGTGCCAGGCGAGTACGGCTACCTGGTCATTATCCTGGCCGGCCATTTTCTAATCATGCCCAAGATTCAGTTGGAAGTGTGCATAGATGACCCACAATCGGTGAATATTCTGAACACGTGCGATGTGCAGCGAATTGAGGTATGTGGACATTTGAGTATAGGTGGAGTTACTCCACCGCTGCCGCTGGTTCGCTACGTGAATGAGTACAGCACTATTCCATTCCGCGTTATGATACGCGTGAGAGCTGGTTTGTTTGATTATACCGAGACAGAATGGAAGATGATGTACGAGGAGGCACGGGCAATAAAGGAAGTTTGTGAACTTAATCCTCTTTGGGAGGGGTTCGTCATAGGAGCCCTGAAGCCTAACGGGTCCGAGATAGATGTCGATGCACTGAAGAAGTTCGCTCAGGAATTGTGCTTGAGTGAAAGTGGCAGACATTTGACACTACACCGGTGCGTGGATATTCTGCCCCAATCGAATATGAAGACAGAGATCCAAAGGTGCCTCCAAGCGATTCCGGTAATTGATGCAGTTTTAACTTCTGGAGGAAGTAGCGACGGCGCACATCAAGGGGTGCACACCCTTTCGAGCATGATGGACTTGCCCATCATGGTCGGCAGTGGTGTCAATGAAAAGACCTTGCCTCTGCTCCGAGCCCAACTTCCTCAAGTTGCTTGGTGGCATGGCAGCTTTAGTCGTGTCGTGGAAGCCGATAACAGATTTCATTTTGGGGAACGGAGTCGGGTGGATGCAGCAAAAATAGCAACGAGCCGGAACTAGGCGGTGCTAGCGCCCTTGGTGGTGCAGTGGGTGACACCATAAATGAGAGCAATACCGCAGATCAACGCGGGTATGCAGCAGTTCAGCACAGCACACTATGTGTGTGACAACAACAGCAGGGTGAACAAGGTCCAGGTTGACGAAGCCCGAATAGACACTGTACCAAATCCCGACGTGAATAAATCCTTTCGTGAATAAAACCCCACGGTGACTCAGCCCAAACTGAAAGCGATTTAGACAGTATATTCGTTAAGGGTAGTTTCATAAAAGGTGCTTAGACGAGCGCCTCCTTGGCGATTTCAGAGTGGCCGGTGGCTTGGATGGACTTGGAGACGCCGCCGAGCTTGTCGAGGAGTCCTTGTCTGGAACTTGCGTAGATCATTCTTTCCTTCACAGGTGCGCTGCCCGGAGTCCACATGATGAAGACGAGCTTGCGGTTGGTGGGCGCTTCCACCACGGCGTAACGGCAGGTACTAGTATCGAATTTGGCCTTGAAATCATCATAGGCGACCTTGCCTGCCTCTTCAATAACAATCTCGCGTTCCTTCTCGACCTTGTAAATGATGTAGTTAATGTCCTTTTTCTTCAACTTCAAAGCGGTCCATTCAGTCACACAGGCAGGGTTGACAGGAACACCGGACATCTTAAGAGAACAGTTAAGTAATTGATGCTTTAATTAAACCCATCAGAAATACCTGATCGCACACAGTAGACGCCCTGCCACCGCCTTAAAAAAAACCTGTCCAAAATTTCGAGACTTCTGTGCCGATCATATTACCTGATCCTTCGGGTGATCTGATTGGGGATAAATAAAAACTCTGCAGACTCGTGATGGTGGTCCATTGAGACAACACATGAAACCTCATGCGCATGAAACCCCATGCGAACGTTGAGCTTTCATAATATTGGGTTGGGGGGATATTGGGAGAATCCATTCTGGGGATCTGGTCATTTTGGAAATATTTTATAGAAGACAAGTTGGGCATGGATAAGTTGGGCATGGATAAGTTGGGCATGGATGTGAAGCGAGAAGTTCCGCAGTCGGGTGAGTTGTACTTGGTGGCGGATGCTCAGTTCGGGCGCATCGAAGAGGCGCTGAAGGCGGGTGTACGATGGGTGCAACTGCGCGATAAGACGAGTAGCACACGTACTATTATCGGATACGCGCGCCGGCTCAAACTGCTGTGTGACAAGTATGATGCTCATTTGATCGTGAATGATCGAGTAGATGTCGCGTTCGCCGTTGACTCCTACGGAGTACACTTGGGCCAAGAAGATATGAGTCCAGTTGTTGCGCGACGCATCCTGGGTAACTATCACTGCATTGGACTTACCATTCAACCAAGAGACCTACCCGGCTGTCCTTTGAGCTTCCGCAAAATTCAAGATGATTCAATTGACAAAGAAAACACGCGGCAAGATAAAGATCCGGGGGTAGAGCACGACCCGGGGGTAGAGCACGACCCGGGGGTAGAGCACGACCCGGGGGTAGAGCACGACCCGGGGGTAGAGCACGACCCGGGGGTAGAGCACGACCCGGGGGTAGAGCACGACCCGGGGGTAGAGCACGACCCGGGGGTAGAGCACGACCCGGGGGCAAAGCACGACCAGTGGGCGAGGCCTTATGAGGAGTCGCTGCAGACTGAAGCTATAAATGAGCGTGAGGCGTTGGAGCGGGAAGAGTTTAAGAAGAATCTGGCTGTCGCTGATTACGTTGGCTTAGGAGCGGTCTATTCTACTGCGACTAAGCAGACGGACGTGATCGGTATAGAAGGTGTTATCTGGACTATGCGCCGGCTGCGCGAAGAGTTTGGTTACCGAGGCTCGTTTGTGTTGATTGGAGGTCTGAGTTTAGAGAACGTGGAGGGGGTACTTCGTGCCGTGAGCAAGGCGGTGGGTGAGGTGCCGGGGGTGGCGGTGGTGTCTGCAATCATGTCGGCACCTAATGCCTTACAAGCGGCGACGGACCTGCAAGCGTTGTTGAATAAGGTCACGACGTCGCCTCTCCCGGATAGCCCTTTGTTCTGGAAACAGAATGTTCGGCGCGTTCTGGCAGCTGTTCAGATACACAGACCGGTAGTCCATCATGTAACGAACCATGTCGTGGCCCACCTATCTGCGAATGCATGCATTGCCCTTGGCGGCAGTCCCTGGATGACTTATAATCTGCTTGACCTGCCTGGCGTGAATGCTGTTGCAGACGCAACTGTGTTCAACATTGGGACCATCGACTTCGACGTCGACGCGTTGTGCGAACACTTCCAGAATCACAACACGCGCAACATCGTATTCGACCCCGTCGGCTGCCACTGCTCCGAATACCGGCTTGCTCTTGCCTCCCGCAT
The DNA here is from genome assembly GCF_000223845.1 of Gregarina niphandrodes. NCBI lineage: Eukaryota > Apicomplexa > Conoidasida > Eugregarinorida > Gregarinidae > Gregarina > Gregarina niphandrodes. The sequence continues at coordinate 294,285 of NW_011645779.1, read as the reverse complement.
CATCCAAGATCTCGATATCGCAGTCATCAAGGGAAACGCTGCCGAAATTGGGGCACTGGCTACAGGCAAATGCCTCATCGGCTGCGCCGGTTTGGACGCCACCGCAGGCTCGGCCACAGGACTGGACTCAAGTGCTCTGAGCCTGACTACTGATTTAGACAAGACTAATATAGGCGACAAATGTACGGTTTTGGACGACGGGACTACTGCTCGAGGCGGCGGGACTGGAGCGGACGGGGCTACTGTTGAAGGTGAACCTGCGGATGTGGACGTTGCGTTACGAAACATAATTGACACCGCGCAGGCCTTGAGTAGTAAGACAGGTTCCGTGGTCTGCGTAACAGGCGCCCGAGACGTGGTGACGTACCAAGGACAGACGGCCGTTCTTGAGAATGGCCACGCATTCATGGCGAACATCACCGGGACTGGGTGCATCACTGGCACGGCCATTGCCACCATGCTCGGCGTGGAGCGGGACCCGTTTCTGGCGACGGTCGCCGGCGTCGCGGCAGTCACCTTGGCTGGGGAGGTTGCAACCGAAGAGTACGTCTCCGCCGGGCGCCCCGTGGGCATGACCGTTGGGCCGGGGCTGTTCAGCTTGCGATTACATGACGGTCTCTTCCTTATGCGTAGTTCGTTTCCCGAGGATAAGTTCCGCATAAGGATCATCTAGATCAGGTGTCTGCCCGCTGTAAGTCGGGTCTGCCGGCTGTAAGGCAGGTCTGCCGGCTGTGAGTCTGGTCTGCCGGCTGTAAGGCAGGTCTGCCGGCTGTAAGTCAGGTCTGCCCACAGTGGAAGCCATTCCACCCAGTGTATCGTGATCAGCGGCCGTTTCTGGTGTCAAGCATTACTCGTCGGATTGCACATGCTGCCAGTAAGTAATCCGAGCGGCAGAAATAAAAATGCCACGAGTGGTCTTTTTAGTGTAGTATTTGGAGCTTCTCAGCTGAATTGCGGGGACATCTTTGATTGTGGAGGCATGCTGGAGTTAGCTAAGAATTTTGGAGAAGAGTTGTGACCTCGAAACGGCCGGTTTAGGAACCGGTCGGGAGTCAGGAAAATTATGTTTAGTGGCGGATGTTGGCTTATGTGTCTGCAATCATGACAGCACCTAGTCGTTCACAAGCGGCAACGGACCTGCAGGTCGGATCGCGACGTTGATTTACTTAACAGCACCTTGTTCTGGAAACAGAGCGTCCGGTGCGTTCTGACAGCCGTCCAGTAGCATAGACCCGTAATCCACCACCTTGTGTTGACCAAACGGCCCACCTAGCCGAGAATGCATGCATTGCCCTGGATGACAAACCCTGGGTGACTTACAATCTATTTGACATGCCTGGCGCCAACGCCGTTGCACGAGCAACTGTGTTCAGCATGGGGACCCTCGACTTCGACGTGGGCACCCTCTGTTAACACTTCCAGACGTACAACACGTGCAACCTCCTCTTCGACCCCGCCAATTGGCACTAGTCCGAGGGCCGGCTTGCTCTTGCCAAGATCCAAGATCTCCATATCGCAGTCATCAAAGGAATCGCTGCCGAAATTGGGGCACTGACCACAGGCAAATGCTCCACCGACGACGGAACTACTGCTGGAGCGGAGGGGACGGCTGCTCCAGCCGACGGGACGGCTGGCAAAGGCGATGGGATTCGAGGAGATGGGACTAGCGTTGGGGGTGAACCTGCGGACGTGAACGTTGCGTTACGAAGCATAACAGAGTGCCAAGGCGGGTGCAGGCGCCCGAGCTGTACCAAGGACAGACGGCCGTTGTCGGCAACGATCGCTGGCGGTTATTTTGGCTATGGAGACCGCAAGCGAATGTCTCGCCTCCGCTTGAGGACCCGCCGCTGTTCAGCTTGAGCGCCGCCCAGCTTGAGATTACACGACGGACTGTTCCTTATGCGTAGTTTGTTTCCAGAGGATAAGTTCCAGGTAAGCAAAATCTAGGTGTCTTTAACTGCAGGCAGGTGTAGCTGAACGCCTGGACGCCGAGAACAGCCGGCGACCGTGCTATGATCCCAACACATCGTTCCACTGAGCAGGTGCCCCACAGTGTCTGTCTGACATCAAATACTGCTTTTATTGAGCCGCACTACCTGTAATTGCACGGGACCTGTAATTGCACGGGACCGCAGAGCTCAATGATGCTGCGGGGATCAGATGAACTTGCTGATGATGTTGGAAATGGCGCTGCTGCCGAGACGGCCCTCTGCCGAAGCGGCGCTGACAGGTCTCACGCTTGGTTTGCCCTTGGTTTGAGTCTTGGCCGTTCCAGAGCCGGATCTTTTGATAATCGTTTTTTTGGTCATAAGGGACGCTTTCTTGGGGCTGGCAGCGGTCTTCTTAACGGCTGCTTTTTTTTTGGGCGCGGCCGTCTTTCTCTTCGGGCTTGCTGCGATCTTCTTGGTGGGAGTTGCCATGGGCTTAACCGGTTCTTTTTTCACCATGGGTTTTTTGATAGCCTTTTTCGGCGACGCGGCCGCCTTCTTGCCTACAGCTGCCGCCTTCTTGCCTACTGCTGCCTTTTTTGGTGAAGCTGCTGCCTTTTTTGGTGAAGCCACCGTCTTTTTTGGCGAAGCTCCAGGTTTCCTGCCGGGCTTCTTCTTGGGTAGGGTCACAGTTGTTCGCGTCGATGTGTGCGGTGACGTCGCCTGCACCCGCGGCGAAGCGAACACTGCTGACGTCTTCTTCTGAGGCACAGCCTTCAGTTTCGGTACGCTCTTGCTCACCGACGACGGCTTGTTTCCTGTACGCTTCACTACCGCCGAACGCTTCTGAGGAGAAGCGCCTATCTCGAACAACAAGATCGCATGCGTAGGAACAGGCGCATTTTTGCCGAAGCCTTTTTTAACAAAGTGCTTCACATCCTGCCACTCGTGGAGCTCCTGTCTGGCGTTGTTCGGACCAGTTATCTTCGCTGACATACTCTGCACCTATTGCACCCGTCACACACACACTTCTCGGAAAAGCTATCCGTGTTCGATACAATCGTGTTCGATACGATCGTGTTGGGCGCGATCGTGTTCGACGCGAGTGCTTCGACACCAGTTTCCGACAGGCATTCATTAAACGTTAGGCGTGGGAACAACCAATGTAGTGTAACAGTCAGTGTAGTGTAATAACCAGTGGGCAGTGGACGAGCGGTGCAGTGGACAAGCGGTGCAGTAGGCAAGCGGTGCAGTAGGCAGTGGACAAGCGGTGCAGTAGGCAGTGGACAAGCGGTGCAGTAGGCAGTGGACAAGCGGTGCAGTAGGCAGTGGACGAGCGGTGCAGTGGACAAGCGGTGCAGTGGACAAGCGGTGCAGTAGGCAGTGGACAAGCGGTGCAGCGGGCAACCAGTGCAGTAGGCAGTAAACAAGCGGTGTAGTGTCGAATTGGGTGTCGGAAGATTTGTTCTTGGTCAGACGGAAAAACAGGTTTTGACTATTCTTCGTCGGAGGGGGTTTGTTCCTTCTTCACTCGCCTTCGAGTCTTAGGCTTCTCTTCCTTCACCTTGGAAGCCTTGGGATCACTGCCGGAGCCGCCCTTCATGCCGCCGCCCCAGTACTTGTTGACCGTAGCCCATGCTATGCCAGCGGCGCGCTTCTCATCTGTGCCATACCGGTCTCGGTAGGAGTCGTAGATATGTTCGGCCTGTCGCTTTTGCTTGTCACTGTATTTGTCTTTACTACCCCTCGCCATTTCGCGATTAAATGTGCAGATGAAAACGGCAATTCACGCGCATGCGGCAGACGCGCACGGTTCTCTAATAGTACTCGGACTTCACGTGACCGCCTTCGTAGCCATGACCGCCTTGGTAGCCGTGACCGTCGCCGTAGCTCTCAGATTTTATGTTACCTCCGCCGTAGGCGTGACCGCCGCCGTAGCTCTCAGATTTTATGTTACCTCCGCCGTAGCCGTGACCGCCGCCGTAGCTCTCAGATTTTATGTTACCTCCACCGTAGCTCTCGGGCTTGGCGCCTGTGCTATCGCCTGTATTGCGGACGCCGGCTTGGTGGCTAGGAGGAACGTAATTGTGATAGCGGCTCGGATCTCCGCTGCCTCCGTTGCAGCCTCCTCCCGAGAACTTGTTTACAGTGGCCCACGCAATTCCGGATGCTGTATCCCTATCGGCACCATAGTTATTGATGTAGCTGTCTCGTATGGCGCCTGCTTGAGCCTTCTGGATGGAGCTATATTTGGCCTTGCTACCACTTGGCATCGATGATTTTCACGAAATAAAAAATATCACCCACAGACTCCCCGCACAAATAACTCTACGTACTAAGACCACAGTGAGCGACCATGATCCGTTTATGAGCCATGGTCAGCTATGGTCAGTTAATCCTCCCCCCAATAGCATGGCCTTGCCTATTGTGTTGCGGGCAGGGTTTCTGGTCACGCGTAATTCCGTTTCTTTACAGAGTAAAATTGATGTGTTTAAATCTTCTTGTTCTTCCCTGAGCTGGCCAGTAGTGTGATTATGTCTTGGACAGATGGCATTTTTTTGTGCATTGATTGCACTTTGTCCAGCCCTTGATCAAGGTACGGCTGAAGGATGGCCTTACCATGTTTCTGGTACAGCTCGATAGCCGGCTTCTGTAGAAGGTAGCCATCCGCCAATAGCAGCGTCACAACTGGCAGCGAGAAGATGGTCATAAGATATGAAGTAACGAAGCACACTGCCGTGACGGTAGCAGAGTACCTCTTATCGGCCCAGTAGAACACATGTCGAGCAGCCTTATAAACGTAATTCATCGATTGCTGCAGTGACTCTGAGATCTTCTGCGACTGAGCCTCCGATATAAGGATAGCTGCACCATTCACATCTTCTTTCCATCCCAACACTCGAGTCAGGGCGAATCCAGCAATCGAAGCAAAACCACAGAGAAAGAGGAATGTGCTCAACGGCTTCAACCGCACCATAAAGGCAATCAAACAACCCACATTCAGTCCCAACACATACCTTGTAGAATATCCAATATCCTGCCAGCTAGCAATCTTCTCAACCGATCCAAAAACGCTGCCAAATGACACGCTGGACGGGGTGGAGGATGCCGTGCTCGTCTGGGAGGACATAGTAAATTTCGCAATTATTTTTTATAACCCCGACAGATACTGGCAGCGCCATCCTGGCTCCATCCCAACGGAAATTTTACTCAGAAAAATGCATCACACGTCCAGCGGGATTGCCGCTCCGTCACATTGCCATTCAGAAACGTTTTTTCTCTCCGACCACCTACCGACCACCTACCGACCACCACACCTACCGACCACCATACCTACCGACCACCACACCTACCGACCACCTACCGACCCGATGGCTCCCGGTTTTTCTTCCCACAGTGTGGCTGTAAATAAAATGTTGGGTTTGGATAGTGGGGTGTCATGTGAGTTGATAGTTGAAGGTGATGCTTTGAATCAGAAGGCTGTGCTAATTCGTGTGCCCGATTTCATAGCTGATGTATGGGACGGTCAGCCGGTTGGTACATGTATTGGTATGTTATCAGGTGATGAGATTCGGTTGAGTAAGAAGCAGGGTTGTCTAGTGAATATGTTGCGAGGGAAGCCGGAGCGTAGTACAACTGGAGTGGTTTTGGGTAGTAGTCAAGAGGTGTTAGAGGATCTGCCGGATGAGTTGAGTATATCAGCTATTTTAGAGAGCAGTAGTACCTACCTACCTAATCTCTTGGACCCCGCATATCAATGCTATGTTGCCAGCCAACTCGGTGCTCCCGAAGACGTACAGGGTCCAAAGGTATTGTCGGTTGATGATGCACGGGCATTAGAACAGGCACGCGTTCGTGGTGGTGCCCAGGACGAAAGCATGTTCCGATACTTCAAGGAAGAAGGTGTCAAGGTCATCCAAAATACCGGTGCCGTTAGCGACTCTCAAATGGAAGCAGCTTCTGCTGCGCTCTTTAAACTATTCGAAACCTCCGCAACTGAAGACGGCACACTCGGCCTCAGAGACATACAACAAAATATACACCTACCACCACACCATCTCCGGAAACTTCTCGAACAACTTACCGAACCACAACGCGAACGTCTTGGCAGAAGATCACTCTTCTCACTCAAACCTCAGTTTAAAAAACACTAAACTATAACAAACCAGACAAGAACAAACCAAACCGCCTCACCACCCAACCAACCAACCAACCAACCGGCAGATACGTGTGTTCGGGTCTGCCGGCAGATCCGTGTGTTCGGGTCTGCGCGCGTGTGTGGTTTCCATCAGCCAGTAACACAATGCAGTACAGATACATGAAGTTTCTAGTCCGAGCATGTAAGTGTGTCCCAGTCTGTCAGGAGTTGTTCCAATAGAGCCGGTCCCTCTTCATAGAGCCGGTCCCTCTTCATAGAGCCGGTCCCTCTTCATAGAGCCGGTCCCTCTTCAGAAATTGTCTTTCTGCCACCCACGTGCAATCCTGAGCCGTCGGTGCCCAATGGGTAGAGCTCGTGCACAGGAATGTAGCATGCCCTGCTGTGTGAGACACGGCAAAATGAATATTCGAAGATCGTAAGTGGCCATTTCTGCATTGTGGTCTTGATTGTGGACTCAACCAAGACCATCCGAATGGTAGGCTCATTAGTACTGTGCCCATGATCCTTAGGACCCCCGCTAGTACCTGTTCCAACCGTCCGAACAACGTGTGGTTCCAGCGTACACGACAATGTCATCAATATGCATATTCACATTATTCCCGATCAATCTATCTGGTAGCTGAGTCTGGAAATGAGTCTTCCCGAAGCGGAGTCTTCGTCTTCCTCCATCTTTTTAACTGGGGCCCTCTCCTTGGCCTTTTCCGGCTCTCTTCATCATGCGGTCTCCATAGACGATCAGTAGGGTTTAGTCCAGGATATTTGTGCCACTGCTCTCGAGTACCATGCCGCCGCGTTGGAGGTATCCACAACAATTCTGGTGAGGTGTGTCATACATAAATTGACTTGAGCACTCAATGCTTGCTTGATGACTTCGACATACGACTTCACCACCAAGTGTAACGTTTTTATCCCAGTACATAATCGATTCAATTGCGTGACGCCTCTTGCCCGAGAATCGGACCCCCCCGGCAAGCAGAGCCTGTGCCACGGAGCGTCGTGTTTTACTGCCGTGTTCGTGCACCGGACAAGCTGGCGCATCAGCTGGATGTAACGGTGACTTGCGATGAGTTGGGGTTCCGCTGTTCAGACCTGGCCCCAGTTCTGCTGTTCAGACCTGGCCCCGGTTCTGCTGTTCGGACCTGGCCCCGGTTCCACTGTTCAAATGCTGGTCCCCGTTTGTGTCCACGCCCGGGAATAGAGTGACGGGATTTATAACCACCATTATGTTTGTGAGCCTAAGATGTTCAAAACCGAGTGGTCAGGCCTTGTGCACGCTTGGCAAGTGCACGCATTCAAGACCTGGTGAAGCGATAACGTGATGGACAAACTGAGTTGTTACGTGAGATTGGCGAGCAGGTGGGGCTGTAAGGCAAGAGTAGGACTGGTAGAGGACATGATGCCGGGCTGAACTATGGACGAACCTGAGGACGTGTGCCGGTAGGAACTATTACGTAACGCTCGTATGACATGAACAGGGGATTCTGGAACATCCCGCTCCTGGAGGAGAGTAAGCGGCTCACTGCGTTCATCACTCCGACCGGTCTGTTTGAATTCAACGTGCTACCGTTCGGGATAAAGAATTCTCCGACGGCGTTTCAGCGCGCAATGGATCGGACATCTCGTTGGCAATGTGGTTTTAACTACCGATGTGGTGACATCAAGGAGGAGGTCCTAGCCCCTTTGGAGGAAGCCCTGCAGCGTACGATCACCTCTGGATTCTACCTTCGACTCGACAAGTCTGAGTGGATGAAGCCGACGACCGACTATCTGGGTTATCAGGTAGGTCGAGACGGGATCAAGGTACGTAATAAGTCCATGAAGAGTATAACAGAGGCTGCACCGCCGACGGACAGATCGACTGCAGCTAGACTTCGACTGCAAGCGGTAGCGAATACCGCAACCTTACATGCGCCACGGCCAGGAAATCCGTGCGTGGCATACACGGATGGCTCCGGAGTGGGTGGGCATAGGAGCAGCGCTCATGCAGTACCCCGGTAGAGAAGTACCCCTAATGTATGCAGGCCGAGGGTTGTCAGAAGCAGAACGAAGGATACCCCAGAGAGAGAGCTCTACCCAATCAAGTACGCACTGGAGAAATGGCGAGACTACTCGGCCTGGAGAAGTTTGTCGCACGGACGGATCGCAACAATCTCAGATACCTGGCGACGGCCCACACGAACAAGGTCCAGCCTTGTACCCTGGGCAATTTAACTTCGATATAGAGTTCCTACAGGGAAGTCAGAATAACGTTGCCGACTGGCTTAGTAGGTATGCCGCTCCAGACATCAACGAGGATGATCTGCTAGACGCCGTGGGTCTACCGGTCAGACAGCTGGACAAGATAGACGTGGGCACAGATCTGCCGAGTGTGGTTGAGGTGAGGCGTGCGGAGGAGGGCCTGACTGGCCACAAAGCTTATGTAGAGCGCGACGGTAGGATTGTGGCAGCCGCGACTCGTCGAGGGTAGGTACCGGGGCTCTACGAGAGAGAGTAATTCGCAGCTTGCACTACAGACGAGGTGGAACACATGGGCGTGACAAAGACTGAGAAGAGTAGCGCAGTACTTTGTGTGGTCAGGCATGCCTGCTGACGTGGCAGCCTTTGTGAAGTCTTGCTTGATAGGCGCTCGACTGAAGCAACCGCGTTCCACCACCCA
>NW_011645779.1:283638-285522 GCF_000223845.1 Gregarina niphandrodes | reverse complement strand
CAGATACCTAGCGACGGTCCACACGGGCAAGGTCCAGCGTTGGGCCTTGTACCTAGCGCAATTTAACTTCGATATAGAGTTCCTACAGGGAAGTCAGAATAACGTTGCCGACTGGCTTAGTAGGTATGCCGCTCCAGACATCAACGAGGATGATCTGCTAGACGCCGTGGGTCTACCGGTCAGACAGCTGGACAAGATAGACGTGGGCACAGATCTGCCGAGTGTGGTTGAGGTGAGGCGTGCGGAGGAGGGCCTGACTGGCCACAAAGCTTATGTAGAGCGCGACGGTAGGATTGTGGCAGCCGCGACTCGTCGAGGGTAGGTACCGGGGCTCTACGAGAGAGAGTAATTCGCAGCTTGCACTACAGACGAGGTGGAACACATGGGCGTGACAAAGACTGAGAAGAGTAGCGCAGTACTTTGTGTGGTCAGGCATGCCTGCTGACGTGGCAGCCTTTGTGAAGTCTTGCTTGATAGGCGCTCGACTGAAGCAACCGCGTTCCACCACCCACGGATACGAGATGGGGCACTTGGACGTTGCGGTGAACCCGACCTTCGTGGGTCTCGATCACGTAGGTCCGATAATGTACGAGAGTGTTCGCTACATTATACTCGTTATCATGGATCACGCCACGAGGTATATGGTGGCACGGGTACTTGCCGACACAACAGCTGAGTCTACTTACAAGGTGTTCAAAGGTGGACTACTTCGTTCGGAGTGCCGAGAGTGATACTTACGGACAACGGCTTCCGACGGCTTTCTTACTTGCTTTCCGCGGGTCGTTCCAGGAGCAGATAAACGTCTACTATACCACACCGCACCGAGAGGGACCGCCAAGTGAATACGTCGTCAGAGGAACGGACGGGAGGAGGAGGATGAGACTGAGACGGAGACGGGCAGATAGACATAACGCGATCCAGCTAAGTTTTTGGGGGAGGAGAAAGAACACATCACCTATCACCCGACCAATAGTATATAGCGGGGTGTTCGAGGGAGCGTTTGACGGCGAGAAGAGGCGTTAGGTCTGCAGGCCGACAAGGTTGATACTACCCAGACACGCCCGATTTCGAGCCATGAGCTATTCAGCTCGCTTTCACTATGGTGTTCGAGCCCGAAACGTCTATAATGGCTTGTGAGTCCAAGATGTTCAAGCTCTAGTGGTATGGTCGTTGCTCTGACGGCTTTCTTTGACAGAAGGCCGGCCTTAGCCACTACAGCGGAGCTGGTCTTAGCCAATACGGTCGATCCCCTACACTGACAAAGCTTCGGGTACTTCTCCAAGTAGCAATTCCCCAAGTAGCCTGACGACCGAACTACGCAGGCCCTAATGGTCAGTGACAGTCAATTCCCATTATGTATGGGAATAAGCACCTGAGTGGAATAAGCACCTGAGTGGAGGTTACGCCGAACCACCGCCTGGCGTCGTAACATCCATTCGGGTTTTTATTCCCAGAAGCTTGCTATGGGGATTGGCTGCCACTTACTATTGGGATTGCGCTCCGTCCTTGCTCCCGTCGTGTCGTGTCGTGTCGCGGTCTATCGTGAAGCTCGGGGAGAAGTGTGTTGTGAGGCTGAGAGGAAGGTGCTACGGACGGATCGAGGGCTCTCGAGTGAGCGAATGACAACATTGTCAACGCGGGGAGTGCGCGGGGGGCGTCCGTTCACGTTGTTGAACTGCATTGTCGGCCGGTGTGGTAGCCACGAGGGTAATGGATGAGACGGTAAGTCCGGCACGATTCTGAACGTCCATCAACGTTTACAATCTGAGTTCACGACCAGACAAAAAAAAACGACCAGACGACAGGAAGACCAGACGACAGGAAGACCAGACGACAGGAAGACCAGACGACAGGAAGACCAGACGACAGGAAGACCAGACGACA